>NW_013665999.1:581056-589776 GCF_000517525.1 Limulus polyphemus | reverse complement strand
GTATATTCTATCATAGCTATGTCTCGTCACTGACCAATGAGAACTAATATTCTGTTATAGTTATGTATCGTCACTGAACAATGGAAGCGTTTATTGTTTAATAGCTATGTATTATCACTGAACAATGAGAAGGCATCCTTTAGTATGGTTTTATATTAATAAGGTATTAGTAAAAACATGTACGACAATAGGTATTTTTTTCAGAATTTCGCGCAAAGCTACATAAGGTCTATCTTCACATAACTGTTCCTAATTTTGAGCTGACTGACAAAAAAGAAATGTTCCTAATAATCACCACCTACTGTTAAATCTTGGACTATTCTTGTCTTTTCGAACAGAGAGATTTGGCAGTTACTTTGGTAACACGGCCACGGCCTAAAAGTGCAGAACTAGTTTTTGCGGCAAGTGTATGCGAACCAAGAATCTTCCGATTCGCAGTCCAGGCAACAATAACTCCCTCTCGATCCCACACAGTAAAAGAAGGCGCCTCGTGCAACCCACATTTTAATGTATTCTATAAATATACTCTAAGTGAACATGACCTTAAACGTTAATAAATAAACAAGGCATTTAAAATATGTCATTCATGCTTTTATGAAAGTTGATAGTTTCAGAATATCGGGCCAATACATTCCATCAACATTATATAAGTTGTTATTTTATTACCTGGGATATCTCATATTTCTCGATGAGCTCCTTTCTTTGAGTTCTAAAACTCTTTCGGGTTTATTAGCATGTTGCCAAGCATTTGTCAGCAGATATGAGTATTTTAAGATATTATTTATATGCAAAACTACAAATGTTTAGTTATAATAGTTTGATATTATGAAGATAAACGTGAATGAAAGTCAAAGGAGACATATATATATATATATAAGTCGAGTGTACATGCAAATGTTTTATCTCTTAATATTCGCTAGGTTTTTAAGAACGAAACAGTTTCCATATAATTAAGAAATCAAGGAACAGAACGATTCTTTAAAGGCATGTTGTTGTGAAGGCAGTTTTCTTACCGTTAGACGCCTTAACTCAAAACAGTCTAAACTTAAGTAGTCCGATTAAAAGTATATACAATACTTTAAGAAACCTTTTTTCACCAAAAAATGAAGACTGAGCCATCAACTAGTTCTAATAAGATATCAATTTGTTTATGATAGTAATAGAGTTCTTTATTTAGTTACTTTTTGTGTTTCGCATGTAAAGTGCTATTGTTCTTAGTAAACTTTCGTTACATATAGAGGGAAGGAGTAAACACTAAAAGGTTAATCTGATGGACTTGTGTGAAACTATATGAGTTTTTAAGAAGTGTTGGAAAATAAAGGAAAGTTGTGAAATGACTTCAAAACCACGTAAGTGAAGGAATGTCAAACTGCACGTTGCAATGCTGTTTTTGTTGATATATATATATATAGAAATATTGAAACGCTGCTTCTTTAAGGTAAGAAAAACTAGTACAAGACAAATTGATGCCAGAAATCACGGAAGTTTGCGAATATTTTAATCTAAGGAATAACTTCAGAATTAATCAATATGTGAGAACACACGTGGACAGAAAGAAATGAATAAAAATAAACGCGAGTAGTTCGTCGTAAACATAGATATTTGATAAAACTAAAGTCAAATGTCAACGTGTTATTACAATTCAAGAAAAAATGTTTAAAACAACGATATCATCTACTTGAACTGTTGTTTGTACTTCAAACAGGTACGCTTGAAAGCGATGAGGAAATATCCAAGAATTCATGATATCCAATACGCACAGAAATACAGAGATAGATAAATGGAAATACTTATTTTTGAATGATTTCTTTTGCACAAAGTGAATTTTAAATTTAAATACTGAATATGAAGACATAATTGTGTTTTTTAAGCATGAGGTGCCTTAATATTTCCGAATTGTATATTTTTATTTCTTGCAGGCGACGAACTTATAAGCACATTCATACATGTATTTATTGAAACTGTAAGTTATCACCCATGCTTTGAAACAAAAGTATTTTTCTATGAAGGAAAACCCTAACGGCATGCACCTGTGCAGTATTTTGAATGCACTGCCAATTTCGCTTCAAGGCTTCCGTTACAAACAGTATCTGTGCAGTATTTCGAATGCACTACCAATCTCTCTTCAAGAATTAGGTTACAAACAGTATCTGTGCAGTATTTTGAATGCAATACCAATCTCTCTCTCTTCAAGGCTTAGATTACAAACAGTATCTGTAATGTATTTTGAATGCACTACCAATCTCTCTTCAAGGCTTAGATTACAAACAGTATCTGTGATGTATTTTGAATGCACTACCAATCTCTCTTCAAGGCTTAGATTACAAACAGTATCTGTGATGTATTTTGAATGCACTACCAATCTTTCTTCAAAGCTTCAGCTACAAACAGCATTTGTGAAGTATTTTGAATGCACTGCCAATCTTGCTTGAAGGCTTCAGTTACTAACAGCTTTCCAAACTTAACATTGGCCTAATACTTACAGTACATGACGATTAATCGTTTTAAATAACAAGTTATGCTTTATGTACAGCTATATATATATATATATATATTTAGCTATAATGTGGTATAACGTATTCGTAAATCAAAAGAACACTAGATTCATAGTAACACTTGTTTTTGTTAGAAGCATATCGACGTGCTTGTTTAACCCTTAAAACTCAACGAACAAGGCATATTAACACTAAGAGCCACCATGGACATATCCCTGTCAGCTAAACAAACGAATGGATTTTCAGAAAGTTGAAGACAATGCCATATTGGAAGAAAATGGAAATTAAACCGATAGTACCCCATTCCACCCCCACCACCTTTACATACCAACTACTTATAACAAACATTACCGTCGAAACCTTAAAAAAAATATTTTGAAATAAGGTAAGGCAGAAAATGTACCGAAACAACCATCCCAAAATCACACACACACACACACACATACACTTAAATAAA
Source organism: Limulus polyphemus (assembly GCF_000517525.1). Classification (NCBI taxonomy): domain Eukaryota; kingdom Metazoa; phylum Arthropoda; class Merostomata; order Xiphosura; family Limulidae; genus Limulus; species Limulus polyphemus. The sequence goes on along the minus strand of NW_013665999.1, from coordinate 586,824 downwards.
CCAACAATACCAGTAAAAAAATTATACAGTTATAATAACAGACTCATTTATTCCTTGTGCTGTCAACTAATAACGATAAGGCAGAAATAATGCTTATATTTACAGTTAGAGAAACATAATTAACAAGTAAAGAGAAGTTTTCCAGGGGGTATACACTTAATAAATAGTGACCTGCTGAGTAAACTGTCTCATTACAATAAACCTACTTTTATCCAAAACATTTTCAGAAAGTTGTTTGACAAGTCGACACTGAGTACCAGGCACAGCAGTCAGCCATTAAACGATAAGTATGTAGTTGAAATATTTAAAACTTTAGCCTGTTTATTCTAATTACGTTTTCTGAAGTTAAAAACAATCGCATATTTATAATCATAAACATCGGTATCTTATTTAAGAATGGATTATAGAAACTTCTTTTAAATACTTGGAAATAGTATGCCTAATTTATTATGTTGATTCGTAAGAAAATAACACCAAAAGAGCTGAATATTGATGAATGACTTGTTTGTTTGTACTTAAGCACAACGATGCACTATTGGCTATTTGTGCTGTGCCTATCCTGTTCAACGGAAGGTTTGTTTTTGTTTTTATTTGTTTTTTGAATTTCGCGCAAAGCTACACGAGCTAATATAGAAGTGTAAGACTAGAGGGAAGGCAGCTAGTCATCACCACCACCGCCAACTCTTGGGCTACTCTTTTACCAACGAATAGTGAGATTGACCGTCACATTATAACGCCCCCAGTGCTGAAAGGGCGAGTATATTTGTTGTGATGGGGATTCGAACCCGCCACCCTCAGATTGCGAGTTGAGTCCCCTAACCACCTGGCCATGCCGAGCCTGAACGGAAGGAAACACTTAACAGTATAATCAAATAAATATTATTTCGTCATTGATTGCTATTAGATTATTTATTTGATCTTAGTCTAAGAAAAGAACATATGATCGTCTTTTGTCACAATTTTTCGATAACCTATTTTAATAGTCCTTCTAGTATCAATTTTCTAGTTGCAGTGATAGTGAATATATAAGTATTAATTCCTACTATAATAATAATAATATTTATATATAATATAATATATCATAATATTCATATATTATGCTTTATTGTATTTGATGTCAATATTTTAGAAATGAATGACTAAACACTGAAATATGGGAAACATTTTCAATAATAAAACTTTGCGAGTTAGAACCTACAAGAAAACTACTCATGCAAAAAAGTTAGTCTTGAATTAATCTGCATAACTAAAAATTTGATCATTTCAGTGGATGACTGATCAAGTTCGGGTTAAGTTTAAATATTAAATGTGGTTTTTATTAACGCAATCATGTTCTAGTACGAATGTTTAAGTAAAAACTAATATCAGTAAAAAACAAACAAACTAGTACTGAATAATAATTATGTACAATATTTTCAAACATATTCCCAAATAAATTCAACTCAAGAACAATGATAAGGAGCCAAAATAACTTTGACCTATCTATTAATAAAGTGTTATCTTAGGGGATTTCTCCGGATTAATGAAAGAAAGAGAGCTTGCCTCATACTGGTAATACTAATACTTGCTGAATCCCACTAAGGGATGTCAAGGGGATTGGCTGTGTGTGTGCTTAGAAAGCAGAATGCAGCAACGAACACCTGGCCGTTTACAACTGCAATGCTAAAAGGCGTGAACTGAAGTTTGTCAGAAAATGGGCTTTAATGGATAAAAATTCCATTGTAGGTCTTGAATTTTTCAAATCATTTAATTTACTATTTAGCAGAAATATCCTCAACAAATCAAGTGGGTAACAAGACTTGTGGTTAAAAAAAGATAGATCTGAAATCTTTTAATCTTGCAAAACTGAAAAGAATGTGAAAAAGAAAATCTGAAGTTTACGTGATTTTTAGCATGCATTTTAAGCATAAGATTTAACAAATTTAAGAAGTAATAAAGTTTTGATCATTTTTCAATAAATTAGAACACAGACATATGATCTTCGTCAGATCAGAAGCGTATAGTGACGTTTAAGGCTCGTTACTTTTACCGTGAAAAAAAAGAAAGAAATACAATAGGTTTTTATATAAGATTGGAAGTTTGAAAAACAAAAAAAACAATTGAATGTATGCACTCAACTGAACCCACTTCCTGTTTTATACAAAAGAAGCAGCATTTTAAACATGTTATAGAAAACAAATTTTTGAAATTTATTGTTAAGGTACATTTAAGTGGTAACAAGAAAGAACGAGAGGGTTGTGTACTAGTTCGCAGAAACTAGAAGTCTATGTACTATATGCTGGAATTAATGTTTATTTTTTGTAGAGATGCCAAAAACATTGAAACAGGAAATATCTGGAGCACTGACATATAAAAAAGCACTTCGTCAATAGACAAAAATTTATCTTATATATTACGCTTCGATAAAATTCCACATTGATATACAAAAGTAGCATACAGACATTAGTGTTTGTTTAAAATGTTTCCGCAGAGCTACACAAGTCGAGTCTGCGCGTAGCCACATCTAATTTTTAATTGATAGATTAGAGGGAAGGCAGCTAATGAACAGCACTAACCGCCAATCTTTGTATTATTTTTATTTCATACAATTTAAGAATCACTCTTATGACGCACCCATAGCCTTAAAGTGTGTAGCTTGTTATTGCGGCAATGGGATGCGAGTTATAAATTTTCAGATTCACATCTCTAGTACGTTACACCTGACTCACAAATATTACTAAGCGTAAAGTAGGCTTAATTAAGGTTAGGCCTACTTTGCATTTACTAATGCGATGTTACGTTCTGTGTCGCATTTTCCGAAAATTGCTACTTATAATGAATTGATTCAGTATGTTGAAGGTTATTTTCATACAGGTTATTTCATTATTCTTATGCTTCAAGGGTCCCACTTCAGCGAATAAAACTGTCTGAAGATTGGGTTGGGTTTGTTTTGTATTTCGCGCAAAGATACACGAGGGCTATCTGTGCTAGCCGTTTCTCATTTAGCAGTGAAATAATAGAGGGAAGGCAGCTAGTTACTCATCACCACAAACCGCCAGCTCTTGGGCTACTCTTTTATCAACGAACAGTGAGATGGACCGTCACATAATAACGCCACCATAGCTGAACCCACGACCCTCAGATTGCAAGTCGAGCGCCCTAACTACCTAGCCATGCCCCCAAAGACTGGGAAGTAAATCCAATAAGTTGCAATAGGCTTTATTTGAGAACAGATATAGAGTGTTTCAAAAATCGAAAAAATATTACACTGCAATATATTACTTAGATATTAAGTAATTAATTACTTAGTAATTACTTAGATATTAATATATTACTTTGTTTGTTCTAAGGCAATAATAGAGAATAAGGCAGCTAAGTTTATAATATATTTTGGTTTAATTTTATATCAAAGTATTAAAAGGTAAGTTTAACGAAATGGTAATTTAAATGGTATCATTTATTATCTATATACCAACAACTTACCTTACTCCATAAAGACAAAACGTTTAAGAAAACAGATTGGTTTAACGTTCTACAAATTATCAGTAAAAGAGGAAACAGGAAATAACACCGGTAGTTGGGATGTCGTTTGAAAACCCTTGTTTGTTTATTTGTTTTTTATTGAGTATAAAGCTAAACAACGGGCTATCTGTGCTGTACCCACCTGGTTTTTAGCGTTATAAACTTTGAGACGTATCACTGAGCCAAGAAGGGTGATGGTGGCTAGATCCATAAGGAAAAAGAGTTATAAAGCTGTACTGTTGAACAGATTATCAAAATAATTGACATAATTTTTATTTAGTTAAAATGGAGCAGGTGGATAATAAAAAATGAGCTTCCAAAGGAAAAGAGCTAATACTACCACGGATAAATCGGGACAAATATAATTTCATTGACAAGCTCACATATGAGGTTACAGTGGATAATTGTTGACAAGGGTCCTGCTTTAGTTTAGACAACAATCCCTCAATTTTATATGCAAAAATAATGTTCACCTGAAATGGTCACAACTCAGTTCTATAATAATACTTTCAAAAAATTGATTACATTTAAAAAAATTCTAGTAGAGTTTTAATTTATTACTGTTTTTCGTAAAGCTAAGATTAGGTAGTGGTTATCATGCCGCGTTGAGAATCGAAAGGTCCAAGGTACACGATGCCGCTTAACACGCTTCGCACTTTCTTAGTGATAGATAACACAACCCTTGTACTGTCTATTGGCCACTTTCTTTCTCGTGAGTAATCCTAAATTACGGACTATTATAATTGAACCCTAGGAGTCCATGATCTCACTGTTTAGCACATGTTTCTGGTTGAAAATACAAATAACTTGTTTTTACCTAAATGTTAAGGGCCCGAAATAGTCATGCTACTATCTAGTATAGACATCTGCTTAGTTTAATAAAATTAACTAAACAGGTGTATAATACTAGAATAATGTAATATCATATATATATATATATCATGTCAGTAAGATATCTATAAGAAAGGAAAATATGTTTAACCCTTCGCTCAAACATTTAGAAATGTTAACATGACATTAACAAATGTTAACATGAAACAAAGGACCTATTGGTCCATCTCGGCTGTCACATCCTCTAAAAAAAACTATTATAATTTTTTTAAATCTTAATTCCAGCACTTATCATTCATATAATTATCAAGTTTTCTCTTAAACTCACTTAAATTTACTGCCTCCATAACATCCGAAGGTAACCCATTTCAAAGGCCAACCACCCTGTCTTAGCTGAAAAATGACTACTACCTTGCCAAAATCTATATTTGTGTCCCCTAGTTCTACTATTCTCACTGTTAAGTATGAAAAAAGATTATACATCAATTCCCTTTACAATCGTAAACACATCAATCAGATCCTCTCTAACTCTTCTTTTTTCAAGAAACCCCAAAAATAATCGGATATGCAGCAAAGAAGCAAATCAACAAAATTCAGTAAGGCCTTTTATAATGATGGTGTGTATGTAATATTTATGGAGTTTTAACCCACCACTTAGTAATCTAAGTTAATTCAGCGGATCTACTGATTGATTATGATATTACAATTTTCTTTTTTTCTTTCATTGAAGGAAAATTGAAATTGTAATTTATGACGTATTCTTTTGGTTTGTTGACTTAAGCTGTTCCGTTGGACCTTGAATAAGCGAAACTGCAGTTCAAAGCAGTAGGAACGTCAAGAATATATTAGGCATCTATGTCGCAGATTATATTTTACCTTTGATGAAAATAAAATAAACTTGTAATATCGTTATCAAATAGTTAGTTCAATGTGCAATACGGAAGAATAAATTCCCATATGTTAGTGGCATACCTAAATCACTTTGGGTTACTATATGGTGACTAGTTCTATAAAAGTTTTTTATACATTAGTGTTTTGTTAAAAAGCTCTAGTGATACAGTTTGTTTGTTTGAAGTTAAGCACAAAGCTACACAATGGGCTATCTGTGCTCTGCCCACCCCGGGTGTCGAAACCCGGTTTCTAGCATTGTAAGTCCGCAGACATACCGCTGTGCTACTGGGGGGCTAGTGATACAAAGCAAGACGCATCTTAATTTATTCGCATTTTATTTTTAGATATTTATACACGGTAATACAAGGGCATATCGCTGAAGATGCGGGTGTGGCGAAACGGGCTACGCGTTTAGCATCTATATTTGGTCAAGATAAATTCCAAGCCATTTAATAATGTAAATATGTTAGTAACTCATTTATGACAGAAGGAATATAAAATGCCTTTCTTAAGAAATATTATATATATATATATATATATAATTT
>NW_013665999.1:576778-580512 GCF_000517525.1 Limulus polyphemus | reverse complement strand
TATTATATATATATATATATATATAATTTTGTTGAAACAAATAAAACCATAAGACACAATAGAAGCACGTGTGTGTGTGTTTTCTTATAGCAAAGCCAGATCGGTCTATCTGCTGTGTCCACCGAGGGAAATCGAATCCCTGATTTTAGCATTGTAAATCCAAAGACATACAGCTGAGCCACGGGGGGACTAAGGCAGAAGCTTCAGTATTGTCCATAAAAGCGAAAGAATTCGCACAAGAGAGCGCATAGGGAAGCAATGAGGTCCGAATATTCACATCAGCCTGATTCGAAGCAGAGTATTCATCCGCCAAGTGGAAAGCATTGTGATGAAGCTGGGAATATCTTTGCTACGGCTAAAGACGTAACAAACAAGGATTTGACGTCGACAGATGCTCTCAAATCCAAAATTCACAAGTTTCTAGCTACATTCTGATATCAACGGTTTTTTTCATGAGAATGATGGCTGAAGTAAGTCTAAGATGGACCTCGTCCTTTTCTGCAGAAGTTTGTTACAATAAAAATTCTGTATCATATAGTAGTGTGCGATCAGGAACATCAAAAACTGAGCAAGACGAACGACGGAGGAAATAGTTTCAAAGACAAAACGATATCTGAAGCACTGTTCTTATAAAATGTAGTTACCTAAAGTATGTTATCCTTAGGGATATACATTTGATATGAACAAAGTCGTATTATTATAAGCAGTTGTTGATCACATAAAGTTAATTACTAAATTCCTCATGTATTACAGGTACCACCATCAAATGTCTACTAATATCGTAATGTATTACAACTACCAACATCAAGTGTAAACTCATTTTTTATGTATCATAGGTACTTAACAAATGTGTATTAACTTCCTAATGTATTACAATTACCACCATAAATTGTATAGTAACATACTCATGTCTTAAAGGTACCACCATCAAACGTCTACTAACTTCCTCATGTCTTATAGGTACCACAATCAAATGTCTACAAACTTTCTCATATATTACTGGTGCCACATTAAAATGTCTACTAACTTCTTCATGTAATACAAGTACCACCATCAAAGGACTACTAACTTTCTCATATATTACAAATACCACCAACAAGTGTAAACTCATTTTTTTATGTATCATAGGTACTTATTAAATGTGTATTAACTTCCTAATACACATAACTGTGTATTATTTATTTATTATTATCTATTAACTTCAAAATTTCGTTTCTACTGCGTATTAAAAACATATTTTCTGTGTACCTAAACCAACACTTAGAAAACAAAAAGATACACAAGAAAGCGAAAAGTTTCTAATGCTTAATAAATTTTCAGAGTGCAGGAAATTTATATTATCATTTTTCATGGACATACAAAATGCATTAACAAATTTAAATCACTTCACAAGTGATCAGTTTAAAGGTATAACAGATCTGGCCTAGACTTTAACAGAAAGTGATAACATCAGTTTCAAAGTATAATACAACTATTGATATGCATATAAAAGTGTAAATAATGAGGTAAATTCACTAACCTCGTGTTCTATACACTGTAAATAATTAGTTTGAGTAGAGTAGATTATTAAATCTTTCATACGCAAATATTTTGTTATGTATATATATATATATCGTCCACTCAATAACCTATGAAACCACTCTCAACCACTTTCAACAGAATATTCTTAATATTACAGTTTGTTAATTGGAAGCAGATAAAACGTAAACAAAATAATGTTACAAATCGCATAGACTAGTCCCTTATTGTGTAGTGCGACTCTGCAGTATGCATATATATATTCATGGTATTAATAAAAAGATTCATTTTTTACAAAAAACTAGGTTATGTATGTTTGACATTGAAAATAAAAGTAGTTATGAAAATGCTATTTTGTTGGATTCAACTCCGTTTACAGTTGTTTTTAATTTAAGTTTTTCCCTTATTAATTGTTTGTTTGTTTGTAATTAAGCACAAAGCTACACAATGGGCTATCTGTGCACTTCCCACCACGGGTATCGAAATCCGGATTCTAGCGTTCTAAGTCCGCAGAAATACCGTTGTGCCACTGGGGGGCACCCTTATTAATAACCACTCTGAATTTTCATAAGGTCCAATTTCCATAAAATAAAGACACATTCAGAAGTTTTCATATTCATAACGTAGAACATAAATATGTTCGCATTTCGTCACTAGGTAGTTAGTCTTTATTGTTTCTTGCTGCATGTATTATCTTTGAAATCATTCAAGAATATTTATCATATGTAAACGGTATTATCGTATAAATTTCTTCGTCCATCTTTATATATAGTAACAATATATTCTGTAAAATTGTTGATTTTACTCAATTACACCATTACCTGTCAACCAGTATCTCATAGAGTTTTAGCATTACATGTCAAGTAGTACCCCAGAGAGTGTAACCATTATATGTCATGTGGTACCCCAGACAGTGTTAGCATCACATATCGGGTAGTATCCTAGAGATTGTCACCATTAAGTGTTCAGCAGCGCCCCAGAGAATATTACCATTACGTGTCAACTAGTACCCCAGAAAGTGTCATCATTACTTTTCAAGCTGTACCTGCTCTAGAAACTCCAGGAAACAAACCAAGATTTGTTTCACCGCTTTTGAATTACGCAGTTGTGGATGAAGAAATTCCCAATCTATATGAATTACTTGACAAATTCGTCTGCGCTTATATCTTGTTTTATTTAGGGTTTTAGGTTAAACATAAATTAATATTTATGCAAAACTGAAGTAGCTCTGTATTAGCTCGAATTTATTAAGTTTCTGTTTATCTGATTTTGTGTCTTATGTTTATCTAAACATTTAATATACAAGTGCAACTTCAGTGTTTCTTAAATATAAAAGACGAGATCAGAAAGTTTAGATAAATAATATTAACCATTTCTTTTCACTGACAAATCAGACAAATTAATTTTATCTGGCGTGTTAGTTACAACGTAGTTAATTTTAATGATTATTGTGAAGAGGCATACCACGTTTATAATGGGAATATGTTAAACTTGTCTAACTTAAAAATGTTTCTGTCAGATCCATATACATTTTAGAAAAACTTATGTATATTTTTCAACAACGTTCTTTGAACGTATTAAATAAAAGTAATAATATTTGACGTAAAACATTTGCATGGATATTTCTGTAAAACGAACCCTCGCTTTTTATGCAAATATTCATAAAGCTCTTAGAGAAATAACACTGGACAACAAAAAGTTTTTTACTGGAGAAAACTAAAGTGATTCAGGGTAGTTTGATGCTGCTGTTTTGAAAAACGTAGTCAGTATTTGTCCGTCGTCTCTAGATTTTGAGTTATTACTAGACAACCCGTGACCCGTTGGGTCACCCACTATTCAGAGGTTATGGAGAATTCAAGCTATTTTCAATATTGCACCGAAGTGAAGGTTTATTTTGAGATAATTTAATTAAATATTTTAATCCATTCGTGTTATTCATAGTTCAAGAAAAGATATTTGATTGTTGATCGGGAGTAAAAGGAAAGACCATTTCATTTTTCAAAAATGTGAAGTAAGATGTTTCGTAAAGCGCGCGAACGGTAGTGTAAATGATTATTTGACTGAGAAAATAAGCAAACAAACAATCTCATAGTTTTAGTAATATATAGAAAGATTTTGAAAAATCTTGTTTTTGTCATTTTACGTCTTTTAATGAAGATGGGAACATTTACAGGGAAATAATGTAATGGCCAATGCTCGGCGAGAGGTTTTCGTTT
>NW_013665999.1:574131-576768 GCF_000517525.1 Limulus polyphemus | reverse complement strand
ATAGAAGATATTTTAAAGTGATTCATCAGGTGGAAAACGAATAGATAGATAATTCGATGACGAGGAACCCACTTTGAGACTAATAGATGTACCTAGGTGTAATAGATGTACTAGTACCTGATGATGACAAAACCTTGTCGAAACGTTGTACATTTGCTGTTATGTTAAACTTATTCAAGCCGTCTCCAGCCATGAATAGATAGATATATAAGCCGATATGTGGCGCCATCTAGTGTAGCTAAATACATCTAGACATTTTCATAAAAGTGACCCGAAAAACGGGGCTAACTCGGGTTACCCGTGGCCCGATTTTAACGAAACTTGTTTTATTCTGTTTCTATTCCCATTTCATTACAAATATGGTGGTATTGTGCGCCGTTTTTGCTGTATTTAATTACAGACAATCACACACACAAACCATCTCAATATTTTATCAGTACTATATGAAATACCATGCAATCAACTCAGTACAATAGATTTATGACGTGAAATTAAGTTTACTTGGACAGTTTAATGAGTTAAAGGCACACATTTTTGATAACTTCAAATACTGTCTGTATTGTATTGGTGTAAAAGCTCAAATCTCAAATATTGTTCATATTTGCTATTTGTTCTCGATATAATTGTAGCGAATTGCACAACTTTTGCTTCAATCCCACGCTCACCTGCTCCACCCTGGAATCACGAAGCCCTCACCTGCTCAGTTTGCTAGAACATTTGAGAAGTTCCTCAACGGAGCATGAAAGGGGCGGAGTCAGACGCTTCTCTCTCAGTTGCCTCTCACACACTCAATTGGTCACTTCGCCTCACTCAGTCAAAACAAAGTCCGATCTTCTTTCTCGCATCATATGTGCGTTATAATTCTGAAAACTTTAATTTTTTTAAAGTATTTCAAACTCTAGTTCTATGAACATAAATTATTTTATATTTTTTTAGAAAATCGTTTGAAATGCTGCTGCCTCCAGTTCAAGTGAAGTCCAAAAGTGCAAAAATCACCCAAACAGTTTCTGCTATATTTGTGGAAAATCTATTACAGTTTCCTGAAGAAAAAAAATCACACACAAGTTAAAGATAGCTTACTACCACTAATTTGGTTGTAAAAATGGTGACCAAAAAAAACATTTGGCTCCATGTGTGTGTTATACAGTTTGCACATCTGACTTGACACAGTTGTTGAATAGAAAACTAGCAAGTATGTCATTTGCTGTTCCCATGATATGGCATGAGCCCAAAGATCATCTAACTGACTGTTATTTTTGGCATGAGTAATGTTTCTGGATATTCAGGCAAAACTAAACAATGCCTTAAATATCCAGATATTGCATCTGGAATGAAACCAGTATCTCATGGGGAAGGTCTTCCAATGCCATATCCACCAGCGAATTGGAAAACAGAAGCGTTATCCTATGAAGAAGACAATGAATCGTCTTCACCTTCTTCGTTTTGTAATTTTATTCTTATGGCACCTCAACATAAACTACCTTATCCGGTCACACAAGAAGAATTAAATGATCTGATTCGTGACTTGTCTCTATGAAAGCAGCATGGGGAACTTCTTGGCTCTCGTTTACAGCAATGAAATTCATTAGCTTCACAAACAAGAGTTTTGATTTACTGAAGTCGCCATCAATGTCTTATTTCTAATTATAGCATGCAAGAATGCACTAGTGGAAGAATTAGGTACTAAACAACATTCTTAAGAATGGAGACTTTTTATCTAGTCATCTAGAAAGTTAGTCTGAAAGCTGTAATTTTGCATCGGGGGAACATAAAGCCATCGATTCCTGTTGCCCATGTTATGAACATGAAAGTGTCTTATCAAGGCATGCAGATTATACTTGAAGCCATCAAATATGGTCACCACAGGTGGAACATATGTGATGATCTAAAAGTTATTGCATTCCTACTAGGCCTGTTTAGTGTTGGTTTTTGTGTCTCTTAGACAGCTGAGATGATAAAAATAATTTCACAAAGAAGGAATGGCCAGTGAAAGAGAACTACATACTAGGGAAACTGAATGTCGAGTATCAACCTTTATCGAATCCTCAAAATGTGTTTCTGCCCCCACTTCATATTAAACTTGGACTCATGAAACATGTTGTAAAAGGAATAAACACCGATGGTTATGGTTTCAGATATCTGTCTGACAACTTTCCAAAAATCGATAAAACAAAAATGAAAAGAGGTTATCATTTTTTTTTTCAAATGATCTAGGGACAGTGGGCGGTGAGCATGGTTAGTAGTTTCGCCAAGATATTTCTACAATGGAACAGCGATATCAAGGATGATGGAAAATTACTGTTGGTTCTTACGGCGTAACTGAGAACATACACAAAAGGCGCAACAAGTCAAGCAGATATTTTGTAACAAAAAATAAATAATACCATGATGAAAGTTTTGAACATAGCATGAATGTACACAGCGTGGTCACAAGTAAATAGACACCACCTTTTCAGAAAAAATGAAAATTTTCAGTCATATTCACATGAATTGATATATTTATAATTTGATTAATATGTAGTAGATCTTCCTTTTGATCCTTTGGGGCATCGTGAGAATCATCTCGTCAATTTTAGATTGTTGGATTTTCGCCTACTCTTGCTTCAAAACTTGGAGTAGATCGCTCTTCCAAGTTGG
>NW_013665999.1:561270-573131 GCF_000517525.1 Limulus polyphemus | reverse complement strand
ATTTTCTTCCTGCCACTTTTGGGTGTTTCTAGCAGTGTGACACAGTGCTCCATCTTTCTGGAACAATGTTGTGTTCTTGTCCACGAAACCCGAGGAATAAAGTGGCAAGTGTCCTTCCTCCAATATTTCGACGTATTTCGCAAAATTTATGTTGCCAACGCACTCCACTAAGCTCAATCTCTCACCAACCCAAACAGCTCCCCAAACCATCACGCTGAAACCACCATGCATCACAGTTGGCTGCAATCTGTTGAGCCAAAACTCTTGATGAGGCATTCTCCAGACCCATATCATTTTACTGTCCGAAAATTGAGCGAATCTTGATTCGTCTGAGAACAGTACGGTGTTCCAAAAGCCATCATATCACTTGCCCACTGCTTTCGTCTGACTATGTTGGCAGGTCTTAATAAGGGCTTCCGTCAAGTTGCTCTGCAACGATAACCTAATCTGTGGAGAATCCGTTGAACAGATTTCGGGCTCATCCCACCAACTTTGACCATTTCTACAGTCGTTAATCTGGGATCCATTTCGATGCTTCTCTTGACAGCCCTTTTTGTCCTCTCCGATGGACCAGGACGACCCGGATGCTGCTCAGTTGTTTCCTTGCCGTGTTTCCTGAACTGCACGATGATTCTGTTGAATGTCGAAAGCAGGATTCCCAAATTCTGCGAAAGTTGCCGCTGACTTATTCCACCATCTGCTTGACTAACTATTCTTCCTCTAACAAAATCTGACAATTCGAGAGAACCTTGAGTTCTAAGCATGTTGTAGCACAAGATAATTAGTGTGCGGACCATTTTCATTTATATAGTGCTCTGTGAACACAAATTAGCTAGCATAAATCAGTTAAATGACGAAAAATTAGGTGTCTATTTACTTGTGACCACTCAGTGTATTTTCAATATATAATTATATTATACTCAGTGTTTTTTTTAACTAGTATTGCTATTATGTATTGTTTTTGAACATTTCTAAATGCAATGTTCAATGAATAAATAAAGTAATTAAAGAAAAATGTTAGTTTCATGATATATAAGAATATTTTGAATTAATCTATCATAACTCGAAAACTAGCGGCGATCAGTTATTTTTAACATCATATTTAGAACCAACATCGTCATATTACTCATTGCATTTATTCTAGTAGCAGAGAAATCTTTCTTGTTGCCGGGTATAATTAGTAAATTGGTTTTTTTTTTTCTATAAGTTCAATAGTTGTTCAACATACTTTGCTTTTCTCTCTTTTGAGCCAACTTTAGGCATTAACACAGCAAGAACGAAGTTTTAAAATGTTATGCTAGTGCACAAAAATAACAGTTTAGATATTTGTATGTTGTTGAATAAAGACGTTCTCATTAGCATGTTTGTTGCTGTTCTATTCTTAAGAGCATTTAAGAAAAAGTAAAAACCAAAATTTCAATCGACAACTGATCCATTAGTTTGTTATTATTTTTAACTTGTTTATTTTTTACTGTTGTCATCTTGGCCAGTTAACACCAAATGGTTTGAACATTGCTTTGAATAATAATTGTTAATAATAATAACATTAATAATTACAATATTAATAATAATAACATTAATAATTATAATATTAATAATAATAACATTAATAATTATAATATTAATAATAATAACATTAATAATTATAATATTAATAATAATAACATTAATAATTATAATATTAATAATGATTAATAATAACATTAGTCCTGAGTATCAAACGTTATTTTGGAATAAAGAAAATGTACTTCAAAGGCTTCGTTTTTGAATACAGTAATTGAACATAGATTTATCGTTAATACGATGTTATTTTTCCTTAGCAGAAATAACAATTTCAATTAATTTTAAATGCTTTTATTTAGACAAAAAACTTTCCTTTACAGGCTCCACAGGCTTTTCATTTTCTTTGTGTATTTTTTTAAATGTCGTTTACGTAATGTTTTAATACGAACATCTATAGATAGAACGAATAAGTGCTACTTATTCTATGAAGAATTTTAAATTGACAATAGTATTATAAGACCATTATCAAAGTATCGATGTTTCCTTACATTTGTTAAACATTATTTTACATTTCTTTTTAACTGCAATACAAAGTACAAGTTTCTCTCTTAAGTTGATTGAAGGATTATAATTACGAGAACAATTAACTCTGTGCTATATACTATCAACGTTCTAGGTATTCATACGTTAGGATCACAATGTTTAAAGTACATATTATATTGTACTAGACTTCAACAAGATAATACGATTAACCTAACGTAAAACAACAATATTATTCTATAAATGCTTATATTTTGTGTATTACTGTCTTAGCCCTTTTTATGTTTGCTATATATTTTCGTAAACATAATCCATATGCATTAACTTGTTATACATAATGATTAAATCGGTGAATATGCTCTGTGTATTGTCCATTAATGTTTAAAACTTTTTTGAATAGTATTTAGAGTTTTAAATAATACGTTACATTGTATTAAAATACATTTCCATATGAAATTTATACTGTAGTAAACGTATATCCTTATAACACTGATGATACTTTAGTGTACCTATGAGTTTCTGACAAAGATTTATACTCACTAAACATTTAGAAATTACATTTGGTCAATCATAACAAATGAAGGATGACGGCAAACTTTAACCTGTAGAGCTGCTGTTGAAAAACAAATACAGTTTATTTAGAAAAAGTGTGTTAAAAACGATAATAAGATACAACTGTTACTCTGTTAACACATATACTGAGAACTAAGTGTACACATTGTAAAATTATACATTATAAAGTTACTTCCATGTGTTCGTTTGTTCACAAAGTATTTAAAGTGATACCCAAACGTGTAATATATAAACTTACATAGTAGATAAAAAAAAAAAAACGTATAAAACTTTCATAAACACTGTACCAACTTCGCGTTGGATATTGTATTTTATATTAATTCCATTTTATCCATTATACTGATCTTTGTAGATAGCTTGCTTTGATCAGAAGTTAATATTAATTAATACCACTTCGTCATACTGAATTGAATTTGTAGATAGCTTGCTTTGATCAGAAGTTAATATTAATTATTCCCACTTCATCATGCTGATTCGTCTCATGTTCATCGAGATCATAACCTTAAAACTGCGCGAGACATAATAACATTAACTTAAAAACAAATATTGGTCACATATGTTAATTTAGAGGATTAAACTGCACTGATATATGACACCGAGAGTAAATTGTTTTCTTTTATATTTTTTTAAAGATTTTGCTTATTGTTCAATTTCTTTACGTTGAATTTCTAGCTACATGTTTAAAAAATCAATACAAAAAGAAACATTTTTTCAAAGTCATAGATGATTTGTACCTAAACTTTATTAGTGTATTAAACCTTTCATGATAGAATTTGTTCTCACATAACGGTTGGTTTTATGTTTTTAAGCGCAAAGCTACAGAATGGGCTAACTGTACAGTGTCCACCGCAGGTATCGAAATAATACTTAGTAAAAGACAACCTTGTGTTTTTATTTCCATGATTTGTTAGTGATAAAAAATAAACAGCTAGAATTGTTACTCCCATTAATATATATTAAAGTCGAAATAAGATCAAAAACTGTATGTCACTGAATTGTATGCAAAATTTGTGTTTTATATCTACAGAATCATAACATTTGATTATACGGTCGTGAATAACACACGTTTACATCACACTAAGGTTTTACATGTTTCTTTATGTGAAACCTCCCGGTGGATCAGCGATAATCTTCAAATCTTATGAAGTTAAAATTAGGGTTTCTGCTTCTTACAACACAGCTTTAGATTTAATGCAGTTCAGGATCTTGTACCCCAAGAGAACTTATTTCAGATAGAACAATAATATTTGAAATATTTCCTGAGAAAGAAGAATCCATGGTAGACGTATAACTTCATGGAATGACTAGTATAATTAGGGTGTCCGGCATGGCCAGGTGGTTAGGGCACTCGACTCACAATCTGAGAGTCGCGGGTTCGAATCCCCGTCCCACCAAACATGCTCGCCCTTTCAGCCGTGGGGGCGTTATAATGTAACGGTCAATCCCACTATTCGTTAGTAAAAGAGTAGCCCAATAGTCGGCGGTGGGTGGTGATGACTATCTGCCTTCCCTTTAGTCTTACACTGCTAAATTAGGGACGGCTAGCGCAGATAGCCATCGTGTAGCTTTGCGCGAAATCTCAAAAACAAACAAACAAGTATTATTAGGAATGATGCTAAGGAGGTCATGGACAAGGATTTGTGCCGTCACAGTCGTGAAGAGTCATGAGTAGATAGGAGGGACGGAGAGTGCGGCGTGTACGATTACATTCCCTAAACTGCACCCATATATGTATAAAACATATTAAAAGGTTTAAAAACACCCTGAAATACTATAAAAATTAATCATTTTATATGAAAATTAGAAATGATTTCTGAAGGGGCATGTCTCCAGACTCCCCAGTATGATTTTACCACTCATTTCCTCTTTCCTCCAAAAGTAGAACCTCATTTGTAGATTTCTGCCTCCGCCCCTGTGTACTGCTTATTGTGTTAATACCTCGAAACATTTCTAGACTAAATAACGAGCTTTTTTTCATACTTTCAGTGAAAATTAAGTGTTTTTACAACGAGAGATCTGGTCAAGATTTTATCTGAAAACTTTGAAGTAACACTGAACTTAAAACCAAACTCGCTGTACTGACGCAAAAATAAGTCCAATCATTGACGAAAAATGACTGAATATTAACCTAGCATTTTAATATTCCTACAGATTTCCCGTGTGCTTGAATATTTTCATCATTACCCGTTCTGCAGTTTCGGTGCGACTTTATATATTTTATCAGTTATGTATAACTGCGGGAAGTTAAATAAAGTGAGATAACTGTTCTATTAAACTTTGTAATTATTATGTCATCTGAACAAAGAATATCTGTATAGACGCGTTACTCAGTTATTTCTCAAACATTCCAGTTAAAACATTCTTCAAGCAACTTCAACATGCTCTAGCCATGACTTAAGACATATACAGAAGGTTGATTACGTTACATAAATATAAAGTCGCAGTTGAACGGCAGATATTAGAGCTGAATCTTGACATTATTTGCCATTACTTAGGTAGTACGATGCCACAGAAAACTGATTGCTTTTGGGAAAGGTATGTAACAACCCTTTCCGACTCAAAATATTCTTACACTTACGTCATAAAGATTTATTCAGATCAGAGATTTGAATTTCAGAAAGGATAATATATCTTGTTCCTAACGGCATTGAAAAACAAAGGAAATGGATCAACTTGGAGAACCAGGACCACGCAGAAAAGAGATCTACAATAAGTCATAATCCAGCCGAGGTAAGCAAAGTGCGACATGTTGTAAAAGGTAAGCATCTACGAACACAAAGTTTCGTGGCAAAAGCTGTTCA
Organism: Limulus polyphemus; assembly: GCF_000517525.1. NCBI lineage: Eukaryota > Metazoa > Arthropoda > Merostomata > Xiphosura > Limulidae > Limulus > Limulus polyphemus. The sequence goes on along the minus strand of NW_013665999.1, from coordinate 567,714 downwards.
AATGCCATAAGAAACTGTACTCAACATACTCAAGTGGATCTCCGCACAGAAAAGTGACACAAGCCACATGAACACAAGCTGCTTCCACGATATATCCGTTAAACTGTTGCATACCTCAACCAACTGGAGAATGAAACCGGTATTCATGAAATTTCATATGAAGCCATACCGATAAAGTCGTCAGGAATTTTGTGAAATTGGACTGTTGAAACAAGAGCTGGAAAACCACTGTCCATGTAAATTTGGTGGAAATGGAAAGCTTGCAGGGAGATGTGGTGTGCTTTCGACAGGACAGTCTTACAATGAAATTTTCTGCAACGGAAACTGTTCTACTGAGCTAATGTCAAGGTGTGTGGTTATTAGACAGAGAATGACCGGACGCAATGACATGGACAGCAATGACGTGATGAAGCTACAAAATCATATTGATATAACGTACTCAACCTCTGTATAATGTTGTAATGAAGTTTGTGTGATTGTCAGTCTGAAAATGATTAAAATAGTGAGGTATGCATTGATATGCAAACGAAGACAAAATGGTGGTATAATATCCTGGCAAAAATTGATAGTGCTACAAAAAACTCTGACGTTCACCTTTTTTGCTTCACACGAAAATACACTTGACTTTAGTGTTCGTGCTATGTAACGTTACAACCAGGCTTATTTAATTGTCTCTCTGGTTATACGTAGCATTGTGACCAGGTTCAAGTGATTGTCTGTATTTGGATATGTAACGTTACAATTAACTTTATGTGATTGCTTATCTGGGTATATGTAACGTTACATCCAGGTTTATGTGAGTGTCTCTCTGGACATCATGGAGTAAGTAGACTCTATATGCAGGGATGGACAAAGTACTCAATAGGTATAAAACGAATACGCACGCTAAAAATCAACAATGACAGAGAATTTTTCTTTCAAAGATGATTTGATTCTCTATCTAACAAGCCCCAAAACCAGGCAAGAAACCATCGCTAAGATACCAAACCAGAAAGAGACCAACATAACAAATTATTCAGGTTTCTTCTTCTTGTTTTAGTCGGATAACTCTACAACTATTTCATCACTAACGTCAGTTTAGATCCAAATCCACTCTATGTGTTTCTGAGCAGTGTAAGATGTTATCGCTTAGTCGTAATAACTAGTAGTGAATAAAAAAACATCATAATTCTAGATATAAACGATGTTATCATTACACCTTGAAGTTAGCTTTTTTACAGAAATCTAGTGTTCCTGTAAAACGCTTAAGTACAGGGTAAAACAGGAATTACCACCCAATGTAGCATATACTCAATAATAATTTGTACACTATACAATCGGTGTCCTTAAGTAACCAATTCTTATATTACATATGAAGTGAAGGAGTAAAAAAAATCAATATACATAATATTAAATTTTATTAAACACATTTATAGAATACACTAACTTTATGTATACACAGACAAACAGTCACAAGACCTAAACGTAACATTACATATACCCAGACAGGCAATCATATAAACGTGGTCACAATGCTTGATATATGCAAGCAATAAAAAACATTTTGCAAATGTAAAATGATGTAGGGATGGCAGTGCCGAAAATATACATAATATTAAATTTTATTACACACATTTATAGAATACACTAACTTTATGTATACACAGACAAACAATCACAAGACCTAAACGTAACATTACATATACACAGACAGGCAATCATATAAACGTGGTCACAATGCTAGATATATGCAAGCAATAAAAAACATTTTGCAAATGTAAAATGATGTAGGGATGGCAGTGCCGAAAATAGTGCAAACAAGAACATAGGGATGATACAGCGATACATAGATAAACCCCACATGACTTTCAATATCAAAATTTATACGTAGCGTTACGCCAAAGTTTATGTGATTGTCTGTCTGGGTATGTGTAACGTTATGTCCAGGTTTATGTGATTGTCTGTCTGGGTATGGGTAACGTTACATATAGGTTTATGTGATTGTCTGTCTGGGTATGTGTAACGTTATGTCCAGGTTTATGTGATTGTCTTTCTGGGTATGTGTAAAGTTACGTCCAGGTTTATGTGATTGTCTGGCTGGGTATATATAACATTACGTCCAGGCTTATATGGTTGTCTGTCTGGTTATATGTAGCGTTACGTCCAGGCTTATGTGATTATCTGTGTGGTCACATGTAGCGTTACGCCCAGATTTATGTGATTGTCTGTCTGGATATATGTAACGTTACGCCTAGGTTTATGTGATTGTCTGTCTGGGTATATATAACGTTGAGTCGAGATTTACGTGATTGTTTGTTTGGGTATATGTAACATTCTGAACAGGTTTGTGTGATTGTTTTTCTGGGTATGTGTAACGTTGTAAGAAAGTGAATTTGTATGTTTGGATATGTGATGTATTATATTTCAGTTTATATCATTTTCTGTATGGGTGTAAACAACACTGTGATCAAGCGTTTACGCTTGTTTGTTTGAGTAAATCTGACGTTGTGATCAAATTCGTACGTTCGTCCGACTGGACAAGTGACATCGCACCGACTGTCTATGTAAAGGCAATCGAGTATACGTGCTTATCAGGCTAGACATGTGTAATACTATGACAGGATTAGAATGCTTATCTGTTTGGTATGTATTATATTGTGATGATAGTGTTTGTAATGTCTATAAAAACATATGAAAATAACCGATGATCGTGTTTGGGATTGCTCTACTTATTAAAATCTGTATATGATGGATATTATAAGGTATCGACAGTCATGTGAACATGTTTATTATATGCTATTTATAAAAAGCCTTGTAATGTCTATAAAAACATATGAAAATAACCGATGATCGTGTTTGGGATTGCTCTACTTAATAAAATCTGTATATGATGGATATTATAAGGTATCGACAGTCATGTGAACATGTTTATTATATGATGGATATTATAAGGTATCGACAGTCATGTGAACATGTTTATTATATGATGGATATTATAAGGTATCGACAGTCATGTGAACATGTTTATTATATGATGGATATTATAAGGTATCGACAGTCATGTGAACATGTTTATTATATGCTATTTATAAAAAGCCGCATTCGTGAGAGGTTGTTTTTCTTATCTGAAAAAAAAGTTTCATTTTCTTCATTTAACAAACGAACAATTTTATTTAAGTTACTTATCTTCAGTGACCACTATATGAACTTTAATTCGAAGACGAAAATATAAGAATATATTTTATAATCCAAATTTCAAATTAAAAGTTTTACCATAATTACTGTAACTTTTTTAATTGTTTCAAAGCAAAAACACACATTTTAACAAATATAATCTATTTTTATTTATTCATTTGACAAAATTAGAATATCATTTTTTTTTAATTACTGGCTCATAAGTTTGTTTTACTTAAATTTCTCAAGTAGCTTTAATATTCCAGTTGCTTCAGTTACATTATTGATTTGTTTTATTTAGGCTCCTCCTCCTTTTTTGTTACCTTGGCAACGTGTTGTTGTTATGTTATTTGACGCAAAGTCATTCATTGCACTAAGCAATCCTTATGAAATTGAAATTTAAACGAAAATCTGTATCTTTGGTGTAATTACTGTAAATATCCTACAAAGTGTTCAGTTATTAAAGAACGTTGTATACTTGGCTGCCATCTAGTATTATTATATTTAAACTTGCTAGTATACTTTCGGCAAATAGAACATATGAACATATTTTATTTGTTTGAAAGTTATGGTTCTTGCGATACCTTCGAAAGTCATTGAAAAAATTTAGTCAGTAGTAATTTAATATGCATATAAAAAACAACACTTGTGTTAAGTTTTCCATGCAAGGAAAATAGAACTTAATACAAGAGCATTCTTGCTACCTTCGATTATTATTTTAAAGTTCAAACAAAACAAATATACAATTCAACAATAAACAATGTCTGACTCATATATATGAAACACTATAGTTTTTTGTATAGGTGTTTGGAATCTTATTTATTCTGATTAAGAAGTTAGCACACAGGATCACATACAAAAAGTTGTAATGATTTTCAAAGGAGACCCAAAACTTGCCCCCCCCCCTAATGGCACAGACTGCAGACTTAACGCTAAAAACCAGGTTTCGATACCCGTGGTGAGCATGGCACAGATAGCCCATTATGTAGCTTTGTGCTTAGCTTCAAACAAGCCCAAAACTCGAGCGCTTTCGAATAGTTCACTATTCTTCTTCAGGAGAATAAAAGGTTAATGTTTATGTTTAATGAGTGTGATGTCGACGTCACGTAAAACGGATGTTCAATATGAGTTCTCTTATGAAATCTTATATCATTTAGACAACAGCTTAACATTAAAACTTTGCATTTTAAGAATTTTTGGAATTGAAATATTCATCTTTAGTGCACAAGGGGTAAGCGGCCAAGTTTCATATCCCTAGGACTAAGGTATAGCTCTCCTTAATTTTGACATTCTTGTAAGAGAGAAGGTAGTTAGTCAACAGCACTCACCGCGATAATGCGCCCTCAACTGAAAGTGTAGAGTGTTTCATGTCTTGAACTCCAGAGCCTTTGATTCTCAACCCGACACGCTAACTACTAGCTCTCGAATGGTTAAGATTTTTAGGTGCAAGAGTTTAGAAAAAAAAATAAGTAGCTATGATGATTTTATGGATATAAGCCTTCTGAAGAAAAAATACCATTGATTAACACAATAAGTATAATTTCACTAAAAAATTTTACATTTGTTGTATTTACAGCACTGTAATTGAATAACAAAAATTGCAATCCGGACAGGTTCAGGGCTGTTACTCGTTCTATATAACATCTACATGAAACTTGAAAGAGGACGTCCTGAGCTTCATCCTTAAAACCAAAAATATGTTCGATTATTTTGTTCACTCTGATCTTAATAAAGTACAAAAATTCATATTAATTTCATTCCAGAATGTATCAGCAAACTTTCTCAGAATTGTTTTGCTTGTAGTTAAGCACAGAGCTACACAATGGGCTGTCATGTCTGTGCCCACTACGGGTATCATCATCCAATTTCTAGCGATATACGCCGCGGACGTACCGCTGTGCGACTGGGGGGCTAACTTTTACATACTCTTAAGTATATATTTTTCATGTCATATAGTAAATTCCTTATCCAAATATATTCCGCTTATTATTTTATAGTTTTGTTTTATAAAGTAGAAGGAGGAAAAATGGAAAGGATGCACTGAAACCCACAAAGCTGGGGTTTTAGCCCCAATCTCCACCAGTTATATATATATATTACTCAAACACCATCTGCCGAGGGGAGAGGTGGTAATTCACTGCATAATTAATATATGTGAAAGAGCTCTACACTTTCTAAAAGCTAATTCCATGTAAGGTTCAGTCAAACCTTTAATTATCAATTTCCGATTGTAAGTTTAATTTACTAATGATTACATGTTCGGACTACTAAAAGAAAATTACTTGTTTCCTGAGGCTTTTGTAAAAATATGTCCTTCAAAAATATGTATAAACACCACGAATAACTTTTCTACAGTTACTGAACCAGTGAGCTTCTGAACAAAATTTAATGCTTTATAACCATGAAAAATTATATTGGAAATCTATGTCGTTCCTATAAATGTGGCTTTTGCATTAATAAAACGCTGTTGTATCTTTGAAAAGGTGACCCATAGGCCGGGCACGGCCTATGTTTGTATACTCAGACTGTGAACTTGAGGATTCATGGCTTGCAGCTAGTTGTCGCGAAAAACGCGCTACACTTTGGGGTTGTATATAGGTGCTCTATAAAAATGACTGTTAACTCCCACAACTGGTCAAAAAAGGGTAACCCTAGAGTTAGCATAGAGTGCTGGTGATTGGCTGCCTTTCTTGGAGACTATAAGCTCAAAACTATAAAGAACGGCTTCTATAGCTTTGCACTAAAATTCTGAAATAAACAATTCTTTACAAACATGAGACTTGTATTAGAATTTGTTTTATGTTTGCAAATGTTATTTTTACACTAGAACACTGTTATATTTTCACGCACTTCACACACTAGAACGCTGTAATATTTACAAAGTTCACTCTTACAATATAACCTCTGTCATACAACATAACATGATATTTAGGGACAACAATGGACTTATGATTCTATTTAGACTATCCCATCCTCTAAATTAAACAAAACTATTAAATAAAAATATCAAAATCAAAACAACCTCAAAGCCAGTCCTTATCATTGATATAGTTATCAAGCGTTCTCTTAAACTCACATAAAATTGCTGCCTCCACAATATATGAAGGCAACTCGTTCCAAAAAGCTAACCACCCTGTTAGAAAATAAAACTGTCTTAGCTGAGGATGACTCCTTCGCTGCCAAAATTTATATTTCTCTCCGCTAGTCTTACCATTCTCACCATTAAAAATGAAAAAAGTTGATGCATCAACACTATCAGTTTCCTTAATAATTTAAACACTTCAAACAGAT
>NW_013665999.1:558817-560280 GCF_000517525.1 Limulus polyphemus | reverse complement strand
AGGAAATGGTGTCTGCAAGTAAAAACCAGGTTGGCTTACAAAGTTTATAAGAGATAAAATTTAAAAATATATCTAAAATTTAATAAATTTAAATTAACTGGCATGACGGGAAAGATCAAGAAAGTTGGTTAAACAGGAAATTAAGACAGTAGAAAATATGAATGAAAAAAAATGTTGGCTAAAAATGTAAAACTTTACAGTAAGGATTTCTTTAAATACGTTAAGGGTAAACAAAATCTTAGAATGGGATAGTACCCTTAAGAGACTACAAAGGAATGCTCGTATCCGTGATTATGATGGTTGGATTATTGAATTTTACTTTTTCTTTAGTTTTTACTAACGAAGATTTAAGCAGTATTCCACATTTTTAACAGTTGATAGATGAACAGAAGATTGAACAAGATGACTGCATTAATTATGAGCTTATTAATTATTAATTTTGATATAATTTTCCTAAGGTTTTTGAAAGAGGCTAAGGATTGGATATTAAGTAATTTATTGATCACTCCTTCATCTATGTCATTGATGTACATCAAAAAGAGCAAATGGCCTAAAACTGAGCCCTAAGGTACCCCACTTATGACATTAATCTAGTTTGACTGAACACTATTAATAATAAGCCACTCTTCTATCCAATTAGCTAACTTAACTTCCACACCTATAGAGAAAATGTTTATAAGCCTTTTATGTGGCATCTTGTCAAATGCTTTCTGAAAAACCAGATGCACCAATCTACGCTCTTACCTTCATCTATATAAGCAGTAACATTTTCAAAACATTTCCCTTAGTCAAACCATGTTGACTGTCCACTACAATTCTAAACTTTGTTAAATGACTTTGTAAAGCATCTTTTATCAGACTTTCCAAAACGTTTTCCACAACTGATGTAAGACTAATAGGGCTATCATTATTGGGGCAATTTATATTATTTCCCTTGGAAAGAGGAGTTACATTAGCTAACTTCCAATCCTCTAGTACCTGCCCACTATTCAAGAACTAACAAAAATAGTAGCAAGTGGCTCATCTTGCTGATGATATTAAGTCTTGGGTGTTGCTGGTTGTGAGGCAGATGTTGCTGCTTTATAAAATGATTTATATCATTTAGTGAATTGGGCAAATAAATGGCAGATGAGTTTTAATTATAATAAATGCAAGATAATGCATTTCGGTTATCATAATTTGAATTATATGTATAATGTAGATGAGAACAACCTTAACAGAGTTATGAAAGAAATGGATCTTGATGTAGTGGTTGATCATTCTCTTATTAAGCTATTCAAGTAGTGTGCTGTTGCTAGTGGTAGGTCAAATAGGATTTTATATTGTATGTACAGAAATATTGAATACAGGTCTAAAGAGGTTATAATTTCATTGTATGATATTAAGATCTTGGGTGTTGCTGGCTGTGAAGAGGATGCTGCTTTACAAAAGAATTTAGATCATTTAGTGAATTGGAGTCTTGG
>NW_013665999.1:556605-557884 GCF_000517525.1 Limulus polyphemus | reverse complement strand
AAAACAAAGTTAAATTAACAAATAGTAATCTTTCGTGAAGGTAACGTTATGTAAAAGATCTTGGCTCGTGTCCAAAGAAAATATTGATAACGACTAGTATTCTCCTGGAAGATAAAAGTTGTAAACGAAGCATGTGTGTGAGATACAGATATTATATATCCCACTTTCCTGAACTAGTAATTTCATAGTTACACATTTTTTTAAGGTTCTTATTCCGAACATGGTGAAGCCGGTCAAAGTCGTGTACTAATTCAACTCTAAATGTCCCTTTATTTACACGGATTCGATCAAGGAAAGTAACTTACTCTTTCCTGGTTCCACGGTGGGACAGCGGTTAATTGCAGATTTACAACCCTATTATCCAGGGTTCGATTCCCTGGGGTTGTTTATACAATTACCTCATGAAAGAGTATTTGTTTATACAATTACTTTATGAAAGAGTATTTGATTATACAATTACCTCATGATAGAATATTTGTTTATACAATTACCTCATAAAAGAGTACTTGTTTATACAATTACCTCATAAAAGAGTATTAGGTTTTTGCTTTTATAGCGAAGATGCATTGGGCTATTCGCTGTAGCCAAATACTTTTTCATGGGGTGATTGTATAAACAAATACTTTTTCATGAGGTAATTGTATAAACAAATACTCTTTCATGAAGTAATTGTATAAACAAATACTGTTTCGTGAGGTAATTGTATAAACAAATACTTTTCATGAGGTAATTGTATAAACAAATATTCTTTCATGAAGTAATTGTATAAACAAATAATCTTTCATGAGGTAATTGTATAAACAAATACTCTTTCATGAGGTAGTTGTATAAACAAGTACTCTTTCATGAGGTAATTGTAAAAACAAATACTTTTTCAAGAGGTAATTGTATAAACATTGCCTCGAAAATTAAGATTACAATACGAATGTCACGTGCGGCAGATATTTCTCTAAATACTATTGATTAAATTTTGAAATTGGTAAGCTGCAGGAAAAAAATGTATTGACAAACTGAAAGAATCAAATTGCTTTGTAAAAATTGTTTACGTCATTTCTCACAGTAATATTTAGCTGATGATAGTGTATGCTTCATCTGCCTCTATAACGAAACAAGAATACGACATTCAGTTTAAAATACAGTTTACTTGCAATAAAATAAAACCTCTCTGTTTCTTATTCATATTTAATTGTTTGTTTTGAATTTCGCGCAAAGCTACACGAGAGCTATCTGCGCTAGCCGTCCCTAATTTAGCAGTGTAAGACTAGAGGGAAGGCAGCTA
>NW_013665999.1:540873-555603 GCF_000517525.1 Limulus polyphemus | reverse complement strand
GGGACGGGGATGCGAACCCACGACCCGCAGATTGCGAGTCGAGCGTCTTAACCACCTGGTCATGCCGGGCCTATTCATATTTAATTGTCACCAGTTTATTTCATTCTGTTTTGTCCCCTGATGGGACAACGATAAGTTTATGGATTCAAAAATCTAAAATCCGGGGTTCAAGTCCCTGCAGTGGACACAGCAGATATCCCAATGTGGTTTTGATCTATTATAAACCAGACAGACCAGTCATTCTGCTTCAACTTTCAATAATAGTATTTCCTCGCCACTAGATGACCAGTTCTTGTATCTAACGATTTCTTGTTTTACCTTCAAACTGTGTCTTGCCTTCTTTAATTTCACCTGCAACAAAATCGCTAAGCTGTCCTGCTAAATACTACATCCACAAACTACTTGATCAAACCTCAACATGGAGATATCATGCATGTTATGCTTTACAGAAACGCTCCCCCAGTGTCACAGTGGTATGTCTGCGGACTTAACGCTAGAATCTGGGTTTCGATACCCGTGGTGGGCAGAGCACAGATAGCCCATTGTGTAGTTTTGTGCTTAACTTCAAAACAAACAAACAGATTTACAGAAACTACAATATATTAATGATGATTTACTTTAAGTCAATGTTTTCTTCAGACAACTAGTGTAACTGAGGGAATTCACCGAGTGTGTCGCTAAACATCCCTACCTGCGAATCCTGTTGTTGATTTCTCTGAGCCTATTGTACTATCTGGAGACGCCATTCTTTCTTCACTTTCGAGTAAACACTTCGGGCTTTTCTGCTATGCATCGATAAATGTTAATTCGCGATAATACTTTTAATAATACACATAATTATAGAACATATATATATATATATGTTGAATAATTGAGGTCTTCCTCTAAAAAAAAGAGACATGATCATAAAGTTAATTTTTTAAATTGTGATAATAGCAGTATTATTGAAAATAAGGAACCAAATAGTAATGTTCATAGTAATCTCAATATTTTGGTTTTAGTGTAGAAATTTACACACACCGAAGTTTTTAGTGTAACAAACTTATTTTCTTTATTTAATTTGTTTGATAACTGTTACATAAGTTTATTACAAAATTCAGGAATATGTTAGCAGAAGGTCTGAAAAATCTGTAAAAGGCAACTAATTGTTGATGTTATTATTGTTGCGAAAGACGCATATATTATTTCATCAAGACTATTATTTTTAGAAAATGTACGTCGTTGTTTGAATTATTACACATCTCACCAGAAACAGCTGATGTCTTTATTTGCTACGTCCATACACAGTTGTTTGATATTCTGAAGTTAGAAGCCTGTTTATTTTGATCAGAAATTAACAATATTTTGTGTCCTAACAAAGACGATGCCTTGTTAGAAAATCATCACGGGCATAATACTTAGTAGCTATGCCCCCATCATATTATTTTGGTTTTACGCCCCATATGTAAAAATAATAACACAAAATGTTTTGTTCAAAAATGATGATACAGTAATATTAAGAGGAAAACTGAACAGAAAATAGTTCTGTTAAATTTTGATTTTTTTTTTCTTTTTGTGACTTGAGTTGGAACAAAATCAAATTCTACTGTAGAATTCATACATTCATGTGAATGAAATTGCAAAGTTAAACTTGATACACATTTGATATAGTAAATTACATACTTAATAATTACATACAGGTACAAAAAATAGATAAAGAGAAAATGTCCAAAGAGAGAGAGATTTTAAAAGTATGTATTTCTTTTAAACCTTGATACGTCACGATTCTTATTGGATAAATACAGACGTACGAACATAAGATTTAAATACATATTCACAATCTATTTCTACGTGTAAACAAGTCGCTGATGTTATGGATACACTTATACAAGATAATTATACTTACATTATGAAAGATGGTTTTATTTCTCTAGAAGTTGTAAGAAATTAACATTAGATATAGAACGATATGGTAAAACTGCAGGTGGGCAGCATTTTCTTCTAAAAGCTATTCACAATGAGCTACATTACGTTTCATGATTGCGTGAATCCTGTTCCTATGACAACAGCAATCTTTTCGAGTCAATAATATAAAAGTGAGCTGGTGGAAAGGTACTACAATATTGTGTTTGAAATAATGTATTTCATGTTCGTCAAAATTATCTAAGATAACTTTGAAAATACAGACTGTGTGCAGAAGTATTGAGTTACTTCGGAGACTGCCTTTATTGTTACTAGCTGAAGGTATCCGTTAAAGAAGTCAAAACTATGTAAAGCACAATGTAAATTAATATCCCCCCTCCTTCTTTTTGTTGTTGTTGAATCCCTAATGACCTCAATAAATGGTAATTCAATACACCTGCTTTGTGGAAGCTAATAGTTGACTCAATTAACTGATTAAGTACTTGTGTCTTTATATTCAAAACCAAAAGTCTGTATAAGCGGGAATGTGCCATATTTCAGGGTATTGTTATCCCCTTTTCAGACAAAAATCCTAAAAGAGGGTACATCTTGCATATTTTCGGTTAGTTTCCAGTTACCATGCTGAAAATTACTGTAACCGAGCTAGCCAGCTGTGGGTAATGCAAATCAAAACTCTATAAAAACTGGGAATGCGCCCTATTTCAGGGTATTTTATATTTTTTTTCCGAGAAAAAAATCCTTAAACAAAATGGCCCATGTACACCGTCGGACAATTTTTAGATGTCATATAAAAATTACTTTAATCGAGCCATACAACACATTAGTGAAGCATATTTATAGTAAGAAGCCTATATGTAATGTTTAACATATTATAAAAACCAATTCCTTGTTCACGTGTATTATGTATAAGCTTCACTATTAAGCAGTTAAAGGCTGTTAAAAACATTCTCCGCCGTTTTGATCTTTGATAAAGTTAATAAGTGGTATAAAAAAGTTTCAAACAGTTTATTGATTTAGTTTCTGATCTATGCTGATTGTTGCCTAACAATGTGTTTTCGTAACTGTGTATCAAACAAACGGAAATGTAATTTTTTATTGATAACATTTTGAATACAGGTTCCCAAACTGGATTGGGGAAAAAAATACTTCAGGAAGAAAACAAACTCCATTGTCCTTATTATGAAGAAGCGATATTTTTACACTTGGATCTTCAAAACTCAACAGTATACTGAATATAATTCACTGAGCTAGTTTCCTTACACCCTACCTACGGCTGTAAAGCTAGTTTATTCGAATCTGGTGTAGATTTTTATTCAGATATAAAATGATCAAAGTATCTATAGATATTATAGTAGATAAGTGGGCACGTTAGCAGACAAAAGCCTTTTTAAAAATAGAGGACGATTCACCGAAATATATCCCACTGACTTATTACGGGATATTTTTACAGTAAGGTTGAATGAAGTGTCTTATTAGCTTAGAATTTCTTTTATATTGCACATACACAATTGAAAACATGAAAGAAGAATATCAACCGATAATATGTATAAAGATCAAAATAGTTAAAACTCTTGTACAGTCTTATAACAGTTATTCGGGCTAAAATATTGAAAACTGGTTCTTAGGTATATACTGTTATAACATAAGTTATATAAATAGATGTTTTCCCCACCATATACATTAGGTAACACCGCAAATCAAAGCGACAAATTTATCGTAACAAAGGCATTTATTAAAGTTCAAATTACAATAATAAAAACAACAACAATAATATACATTCAGTTGCGAGCGGAAAAGATACACAACATATTCCTCCATTTTGAAAATATATATCCAGAATAGAGGTCTGTGAAAACTCAGTTTTGCTTACAGTTCTTATTGGACGGCCTGAATCAAACTGCAAGACTTTGTATAGCAGAAAGGGAGCGGTGGAATATAACGACTGGTCTATTTGGGTTAAAACTCTCACTAAGCCTTAAATGTTTTAATTTTTCTATATTTTCTTTATAATTAGACCATTATGGAGTTTTGATTATAAACGTGTAAAAAGAGCATTCAAAATGTTTTTTTTATCCTATCTATAACAAAACCGAGTGTCTTTGTTTTGTTTTTGTAGTTAGGCAAAAAACTACACAATGGACTATCTGTGTTGTGCCCACCATGGGTGTCGAAACCAGGTTTTTAACATTACAAGCTTTCAGATTTATCGCTAAACCACTAGGGTGCAACCTGTGTGTCAACTGTAAAATCTAAAAGCCTTGTGTTGTAGTACAATGGTATCTACAGACTTTTATTACTTTTTCGTTTTTAATCCAATAACATGGCTAATAGTAAGGATCTTTAAAACGTGATTTAAGCTATAGTAAAATAAGTGTTTGTGAGAGAGACATTTGCCTTGGATATACACTGCCTATCATATTAAGAATCCTGTTTAGAACTGGATGAAATATAATAGGGGTTTTATAAACCACACCATTTAAATATAATCAGAAGTCTTCAAATCATATCGTCAACTGTGGAAGGACAAATATATCAAATGAAACAAAAAAGAATATAAATTAAGAATACATATATATAGTTTGTTGTTAAACACAAAGCTACACATCGGGCTATCTGTGCTTCGACCACTGTAGGTATCAAACCCACATTTTTAGCATTGTAAGCTCACAAACTTATCACTGAATCACCGGAGGATGCGTAGATAGGCCTGTATTATTATCACGACCATAAAAATGACGATGTGTCAGGGCGTCTAGCACGTAGAGCAAAAGGCGGCACTTGTACCCCCTTCTTTTTTTTCTAGTTAGTGAACATACACTATTATTAACAAATATGTTAGATTGGCTTAGTCTTTATCTAAGAAATTATACCTTTAGAGAAAAGTGATCTTTAAAAATTATGGTTGTAATTTATTTACTTGGATTGTTTCTGGCTTGAAAAAGAGCGTTTGTCCGAAATGTTGCCAAGGGAATAAATTACTACCATTTTTATCTAATTTCTTTATTTTATCACCTTCGCATTTTTCTACTTATTAGTTTTTGTCTAGCCCTCTTCTTCTTTCTAAGAAAGCTAGGCAATTATGACGACGTGGCAACAAATTCAATTTATATATATATATGATTAAGACTACAACTAGCGCCGCATAGATAATTTCCATATAAACCTATATAACTGTTAAGAAAATAAAAGCAAACGAAAGAAACATTTCAATTTTTAATTTCCTCGGTGAAAATTAAGTGAAATTTGCCTAATCCATTAATAACTGTCATAAAATACTCTTGTGTTTAAGCTTTTAAAAATGAGAACGGTTTTAACAGGATTTTAACGGTTTTTGTTAATTATTTAGTAACGAAACACTAGCAAGAAAACATTTTTTCGTTGTACTCTACAACGAGCTCTAAACTAGCAAGAATTAAAAATGAAAATCAAAAAGTTTCAAATATGGAATTTTCATACTAACACTATTTAATTCGTTAAATTAAAAGCAGGTATAAGCGTATATTCTGACCTTGATTACCATCAAGTGTTTATATATACTTAAAGTGACCCTACAATTATGCATTGGTAGCATACTTCAAAACTTAGCTTGTATCATTAACAGGCAACGTTTCAATACCTTTAATCATGTGGAGAAAGTCTAATTTATCATGAAAAAAGGAACAAGTTTAAAGGGAAAAATTTTGTAACCTGGAACCAGGCTAAGTGTAAATAATAATCACATAAGAGAACAAACTTCATAGAAAGTTAATTCAACTATCGCGTACACGTACTATATGGTTTACCCAATTTTTATGCATATCCTAATGGTTATTTGTCCGAATCAGCGGGTGAATTTAAATGTATTTACTTATTTCGTGCCAACATGAAACGTCGAAAGGCATGCTAAAACTTTGATGTTTCTATCTTCTATATTATCCTAGAACAATGATCTTTGTTAGAGAAATCTCTCGAATCTTGTCGAACTCAGCAGAAAAGACTGATAAAGCAAATGTGTCTTCTATCACTTTCACAAAAAATCAAGAAGTTAGGGTTCAGTAAGGTTGGAGTACAAATATCATATACTGGAAGATCGACCTGAAAAAACCTTGAGTAAGTATCACGATTATAATCAAAACATTTTAAAAACAAAAACAAACGTGATACATGATAACTAAGCTATGAAACATTTTATATTATCATTTAATTTTTATGATAAATTATACGCAACCGTATAATTATCGGTAATCACAAATCACTCAATCGTTTTTATTACCCATGACAAACTAATTTATTGTAAAACAACCAGAATATGGTATCGAGATGTTACACTCCATACACATCGAGTTGTCAAACTCTACAAACAACAAGGCACTATTTATACTCCTCTTTACAACAAAATCAGATAAAACTATAATGTGTTTGTGTATGATACTTTCTATATTGCTTATACGCCTTTAACACGAAGGTTTTAGTATTCTAAAATTAAACCTTAGTTCTTTATATAGAGCTGTAATATATATATATATATTTACAAATGAATACAAGGTTCTTAGCTGCTTTGTCAGTGGGAATTATGACATTATACTATGTACATAATCTAAATATTCAGTAATTTATTTCTTATCCATAACCTATTCATTATTACTAAGAGCGAATTTCTTTTTTTACCCATAACATATTCATTGTTGCTAATAATGAATTTCTTTCTTTTTTATCCATAATAACATATTCATTGATGTTAATAGTGAATTTCCCTTTTTTTACCCATAACATATTTATTGTTGCTAATAATGAATGTTTTCTCTCTTACCCATAACATATTTATTATTGTTAATAATGAATTTCTTTAATTATGTTATGCGTTTATAGATTATGTCTTTAACTTTATTTACCCATTTTCTAGATAGGATTACTTTTAACTTTTTTTTATTATTTCAAGTACATAAATCTTTACTGAATGATGTACTTATTATTGTTCGGTGCGTTTACAATTAATTTTAGTGCGTTCTCGGAATTTTGGACCTTTACTCATTAATAGTCATAAATTTGCATTACTTACGCTATCAAGGTTACCGGTGAGCACGTGGTCAATAGGAGAATAAATGTAAGGAAATGAATTACATTCACATTTAAAGGACAAAATGTTATGTAACTACTCAATGGTTATGTTATCTAACACTTTATTATAATTAAAGTTTCTACTGCCTAAGACTCTTGCAAGAATAACTAAGAGTTGGGTATTTAATTTTGAAAGTGTTAGTAATAATTGTCGTAAAGAAGTGTCTCTGAGTACAGATTCTAATTAGTTAGATGTTTATGTTAATAAATGCAACTGTAAGGTAAACCTTATCTTTATTTTTATGAGAAGTTGTCCTTTTAAGTACAACTGATGACAGATAGCAAGTGATAGCTTGTCTACACTGCTCATCATGTTCGATTAAATAAAGATAATTTTATTAACCGAAACCCCCACAAGGTAACATATAAACCTCCGATACGTTTAGTTTAATAAACTTCTAGGTATTCTCGCTGTAAACTTCAGCTCTGATTGTTCTGTGATAGCCTCCATGACTATATACGTTTTTATATATATACGTGGTCGTTGACGAGTAAACGATTGAGAGAGAGAGAGAAAAAAAGGATCGTTTACGTGAATGGTTATTTCAGAATGTTGCCTTATGCACAAACAACCTCAACAGTTAACCAATCTATTTTCTAATTAGTTTTTAACGTTAAGTGCATTATCAAAGTTGTTTTCAATAATGATTGCCTTCAATATTGACAAATCTACTGTTATCCGTCATTTATTGCGTACGCATATCGTCTAAGCTTAGATACACCGATTCGGCTGCTTATAGTAAATTCATATTCTTTCGTAACACTTATTTGCTTGCCATGTTGACACTCTTTGTTACCTAGGTAACTCCTTTAACTGACAAGTATGTATAACGTTTCGCTTCACACGTAACGATGCGCCCTCTGGTTGCAGCTTTTGGAACTATGACGTATTCATCTTTAATGACATCATCCCCTCTCCAACTTCCATCTTCATATGTCATGGCGGTATGTCAACTTCCGCCTATGAAGTGGGGCACTTACTACTAAGAGCAATGCCATTTCAGAAACAAAAACAAAAGCAAAACAGAAAAACATTTGCATATGAATTATTCATGTAATGAACAACGTATTATCTGATCAGATATATCGTAGTCAAATCACCGTTCACCATAAAACCAGGAAGTTGCTCTTATTATCAAGATATGGTAACATTACAAGCTTTTACCACATATGTACATATATATCCAACTGCTATTGTATAGTATAAGTCAATATTACGTTATCATCAAATACGTTGTTACCTGTATAGATTAAAACGAAATATAATTTTAACCAGATGCACAGTAGGTGTAGTTGAACTGGACAATATGATGACACAATGCAGGAAAGCGTTATTGTGTATTTCGTCTACAAGCATTTCACTTGGTTGTCTTATAATGTTGTCAATTTTTATGTCAAAGATTCAAAACTTGCCTATAAATATATATAAATCATATACGAATTTTACAATTGCGCATATTTTGAAATCGGACTGCGCACACTTCCTTTTTGTATTCTATCCTGATGTCAGCATTAGTTTTTTCACTAAGCTGCTAATGAACGGCAAATCAGCGATGTTTAATTAAGCACAACTTTCTATTATTAGAAGCTACCGCTTTATAACCACGGTTCTATTACGATCGAAATAACATTATAGACAACACACCTAATCATTTCGTTGTAGTGGTTGCTAGATATGATGATATGGTGAAAAGTATAATTCGTTATCAGCATATTGTACAAGAAGAAATTTTGAAACAAAATTGAAACCTATATCAAACGTTCATTTCAGCACAGGATAGAGGAAAGTAAAGTTGTAACTGAAATCTTTACTTATCAAAATGACATTAAAACAAATAAGCACAATAAAAACATTCTTCTTATGAAATCTGTTTTAAACATTAAATCATTTAAATTGTTAAGGCATATCTCTGACGATTACAAACTAAGCTGTTAACAAAATATTAAAAACATAGATGCTTCAAAACATCATAGCAACGTTATACTTTGATATATAAGTTTTATATAAAAAAAACATTGAGCTAAAACACAACGAAATACTAGAAACGAATGAAAACTTTTTAGAATAAACTAACTATTGTTTTAAATACAGCTACTTAAAAAATACACCAAAAGTACATAGTGGTTAAGAAAGAAAACAACAGATGGGACACTAAAGAAATAATAAAGATATCCTAGTATTGCGAAGTCCACCCATATATTACCTATATCTAGAGATTGGAGAGGAATTTAAGAAAAAAATAGTTTGATTCATACTGTGCTGCATTAACCAAGATGATATCTAACAGAATTTTTTTACAGTAAATTTACTGATTTAGAATAAAAGGAAATATTTAGGTTTACTAGATACCTGGTATGTTTTGGCGCTAGGTTTTAATAGTTCATCTTCGGCCGTGCCAAAATCTACTCAAAATTTACATTGATGGTAATCTAAAGTCAAATTATATTTCTAATACGGAAGCTAACCGTTATTTTATATCTTAAACTCCTGCTTTTAGAATCTTGTGAAAAGGAGCTTTTATTTCTTTATATTAGAAAAAAAATGTTTACAGTTCAAACATCAGTTAATAATATTCATAGCGTTTATGTGTAGATTTAGTTTAACATTTTAAAACCATAAATATTCATTGAAATATCAATTTCTTTTGAATGCTAAATACTAGTCTTAAGGAAAAGCTGAGAAACAGGGAATTTTATTTGTTTTTAACTTATTCTTACATGAAAATTTAAAGCCTATATAAATATTGACATTTTTGCATTGTATTTCAGTTTAATTGTTAAATACGTTAAATAAATGATGATTTTACTTTAAATTTCTGTAAATAGTTGAGACTGTTGAACATAAGTATATTTTCATAAAAGTATATCAAATTGTAATGTTTAATTAAAATAAAGGAATAGAAAGACTTCTAATGTAAGGAAAACGACAGAGTTGATGTTTAAAAGCAGTTCATTAATCATTATAGATGTGTCTTGAATTAAGCAAATATAATACCACAAATTGTCGCATCAAAATGTTTTTGTTCTACTCAGTGACGAGATCAACGTGTAGTTAAAATACGTTACTAAATATTTCAGTTATTGTTATACCGAGGCTATACAAGGATATACCCTAGATTTTAGTGGGAATTTTCAACAAGAAAGTCAAGCTCATGGATCAGCAATTTTAGGTTAAAAAATAGAGATGTTAAAATACACGGTATTCATGTTACTGCAACTCTTGTTTTTCTGAATAGATTAAATGGCGTCTAAATCTATGTTTTTCAATTAATGTGGTCGTAAACAAATGTTTGGGTCTGGTTTTTAATTTTAAATCACTACAAACACTTTTTTATGTTGGTAAATTACAAAAATAATTTGTCTTAATATTGAAATAAATCAGAATTAGATTTAAAACGAATAGTTTTATCTAATTGTTGGAAGTTTCGGATTTTTGTACAATTGTAATTGAACAACTTGCCCACAAATTACAAAGAACTATCTTATTGAAATCATAATACAAGGCATCTACGATTTCTCATTGAACTTTTGTATATTTTATTGTTATATTCTCGTATCGATTAAATGTTTAGAATTCGTGTTTAAACTGCATGTGTAAAACAGTGCTCTATGGAACTTATGGGTTACTAAACAATGTTAAGAAGTTTCACATGGAGCAACGTCGTACAACTATTTGAAAGGTAAACATGACACATATCATCCACTTGTGATCAAATGGTTATTACCGGTACAAATATATTGAGACACACATATACATTGATACTAAATTAAGTTATTGACAGGAATTCAATATCCAGGTCGGTTGAAATTCACACTTACGTGCGTAAAATATTTTCAAATTGCTACGTACAAAACAAAAACTGTCAATAGTAAAATACTTGCTCTTGTTGAATAAACAAAGAACCTATATTTGTAAAGTCCTTTACTAATAATTAATAACCTGAAAAACATAATTGCAGTCCCCCTATGGGACAGCAGTAAGTTTACGAACTTACAACACTAAAATCCGGGGTTCGATTCTTCACGCTGGAACCAGAAGATAGCTTAATGTGACTTTGCTCAAAAACAAACAGGCTTATTTGCTTTCACTGTAATAGGCTTACTGTATTTCTCCTGGTTGCTCTCACAAGCAATACTCTACGTCATTCATAAATTCTGTCTTTTCTTTACCGAAGCTATATATTTTAGCTAGGAGAACAAACATTCATAATTACAGAAGCCTATAGTTGCATGCTATAAACATAAAATTAGTCATTGAAAAAACATTTTTTAGATGTTGTTTCGACCATAATTGTCCTTCGGTGAAACAGCAGTATGCCTGTGGACTTACAACAATAAAATCCGGGGTTCGACACAACCGATAGTCCAATTTGGCTTTGCTCTAAAATTAATAAACAAGCAAACAAACATCGACCATAATTACATACGACTAGAATAGTAAAATAATGACTATATTAACTACAGTAAATGGAGTATGGTCACCACGAACAGAGGAGAAGCCTGGCATTGTTTTTTCTCATTTTTAAATTCGGGTTATGGATAACATTCTTGGGTACTGTTACCCATAATTCATATAGTAAACGAAATAATGACACCTCTTTCACCTTATTAATTACAGTATAGTTTAAATTGAAAACTGTTAAATTGTATTTAATGTTTGAAGATAATGTAGTCATTTTATTCAACTAAAACTTTCCCTACAAAATAGAGTGAACGATGTGTATCAACTATAGTTTTGAACTAAAAGTTGCACCCCTAGTGGCTCGGCGGGAGGTCTGGTGACTTATAACGCTAAAATCGGGATTTCGATATCTGTGGGCACAACACAGATAGTCATCTAATCAGATGCGCTGTTTTGAATATCATGTTTTTATTTTGGGTATTTATCTACCACTGGTTTGCATACTTTATTTAACATATCAAGCAAAATAAAGAACAATTAATCTCTAAATTTGAATCCATGTTCCGCTTTTATTTTTCAGGTTGTTTAAGAAGAGAAAAGTGTCATACGTAACAGTTTAAATTTATATTACCATAACTTGTCACACTTGTTTTACTTAAAATATTTAAAATGTGTAATAAAGCATTAGCGTATTTGTTTCTTATACCCTATCTCTTATAAAAGCTGTGTTCTTTAAACTCGAAAACCGTTATTCTCGTATTCATCAATAAACTCATTTTAATTTGTTTTCTTCAACATTTCGAAACGTTGAGTATGTTTACTAAAAAAGGAATAGTTTTAGTGTGTTATGTTAAAGTTGTAAATTTTTAATTAACAGAAACTGTAACTAATACAATGTATTTGCAACAAATTATGAATTTATACTCTATAGAAAATGTATAAAAGTAACACATTTCTTGTGGAAAACAATAATTTCACGACACGTGAAGTGGTTGGCAATTTTGAAAGTGTCCACGTGAACGATTCATACTCAGTCGTGTTGTTGCTAGGCGGCACGTTCACAGATTGTTTCGCGGGGTGGTGACCGTTATCTGTTTGCTTGAACATCGAAGTCATACAAATGTACGTGTTTTCATAGCGAATTCTGCAATCATTATCGTTAATTTGTCTGAAGCCTTTTAGGTTATTATTGTCTTTCTATTTACACTTCGTTTGTTATGTTATTAAGTTGTTCCCAGTGTGTGTGTGCTTTATAGTTCGTTATATAGTAATGCTTATGTATAGAGTATTACATTTTGATGCTTGGAAACCCTGTAAATCGCCTCGTATAAAGGCGTATTCGAAATAAATAAATAGTAGCAATTTAATCGCGATGTGCACGTCAAAAGAACGTTTTCGCAAAATGTAAAAAGATTTAATTTGAAATCGAACCAGTGTTTAAATTTAGGTAAGGGCGTGGTAAGTTAATAAAGGAAGAAATTGGACATGTATAGACTATTATTATCTTATAGAATATATGAAGCAGCTTCTTTTAATTTTAGGATTATATATTTAAGATGTTCATACACAGGTATTGGCAAAATTAATCTCTTCTCTTGCCTACAGTATGTCTGCGAGCTTACAACGCTAGAAACCGGGTTTCGATACCTGTGGTGGGCAGAACACAAATAGCCTATTGTGTAACTTTGTGCTTAACTTCAAACCAACAAACTCTTGTCTATAGGCCTTTCTAAATAATTTAGGTAAAACTTTAAGCATTTATTTTAAGTATTAAAACTGTTTCAAAGCAGTGTATAAAATGAATTTTAATGCTACTTAATTCACATATTTGAATGTCATCTTCAATTTTCATAAAATATCACTCAGTTTCAAAGTAATAATTTATTCATTCAAATACTGATTCATTAGAAAGTTTACTTTTGGGCAACTTTTTACTCCAAACACATCATCATACACTTCACTTCTTCTGACTTTCAAATGATTTAACTTTTCGCAAAATAACCTTATTCAATGTTCTGAAAAACCAGCAACCGAGTGTAAAGCAAGTCAATAGTTTAAACTATGAGGATACTTGGCTTAGTTACTTTCTCTATAATGCTAGTTTCTTTGTCAATTTTATTACTACGTTTAACTGATATTTTCTATCAATGTATTCATATTTAATGTTACACTTGAATCTTAGTCTACGTAGAGATGACGTAATCTGGTTTGTTTGTTATGGATTTCGCGCAAAGCTACAAGAGGGCTATCTGTGCTAGCCGTCCCTAATTTAGCAGTGTAAGACTAGAGAAAAGGCAGCTAGTCATCACCACCCACCGCCAACTCGTGGGCTACTCTTTTACCAACGAATAGTGGGATTGACCGTCATATTATAACGCCCCCACGGCTGAAAGGGCAAGCATGTTTGGTGTGACGGGGATTCGAACTAACCACCTGGCCATACCGGGCTCCGTAATCTAGTCATTTACTTAATATTTAATAACTGAACAGTTTCTTTAAGTAAACATGCACAAAAATGTCTATAGTTTCTTGTAAAATTCGAATATTATGAAATTTTAGTAACGGGTCTTATATTAGTTAAAACTAAAAGTTAAACACGAATATTTTGATACCATTGGGATGTAGTTGCTCTAAATCACTTAGCCTATAACCTTTTTTCATCTTGCTGTTTTCAGCTATGAACTGTTTCATAATGTTTTACCTAACCCGACACAGAGAATCTAACAATATATCATCTTTGCAGTCATAAAATTCAGCAGGAGGCAGTGATTATTCGAATAGAGTAGACCAAATGTTGGCGGTGGGTGCTGCAGATGGCTTTCCCTCTAGTCTATCAGTTTAGATTATGGGTGGTTAGCGCTAAAGGGAATTTAGTAGTTTAAAAAAAGAAAATATTTCTCTTGTTTTGTAAAATGGGAAGATACTCAACGTATTAATACGTTTGTGGCCCGGCATGGCCAGGTGGTTAGGGCGCTCGGCTCGCGGGTTTGAATCCCCGTCACACCAAACATGCTCGCCCTTTCAGCCGTGGGGGCGTTATTATGTGACAGTCAATCCAACTATTGGCTGGTAAAAGAGTAGCCCAAGAGTTGGCGGTGAGTGGTGATGACTAGCTGCCTTCCCTCTAGTCTTACACTGCTAAATTAGGGACGGCTACCGAAGATAGCCCTCGTGTAGCTTTGCGCGAAATTCAAAACAAGCAAACAATACATTTGTTCTGACTTTGAATTCGATAAACAAAGATATATAAATATACACAGATACATATACGCTCCCTGTATATATATCGAAGAATGCGCTAGCACATTTTATGTAGGGAAGGCACGGAC
>NW_013665999.1:489940-539873 GCF_000517525.1 Limulus polyphemus | reverse complement strand
ATCAGATTACGAGTCGAGTGCCCTAACCACCTGGCCATGCCGGGCCCAAATCTCTACAGTATATGTATAGAAAGAGAGAGTAAGGGAACTTGACCCATGGACCCTCGGATCTACAGTCCAGACCGCTAATCATTAGGCTACCGCCCAGCTTACATCTACTGGGAAGCATCTGTTTGGAAAATTACTAGATATTCAAAAACGATGTTCCTAGAGAGAAGTCGCACTACAGTGATATCGATGTAATACTTGGATGTAAAGCTGAGAAATCCAGAGATGATCATGTTAAATTTGTTTTACTTATTATTGGAGGCTAATTGGGCGCTCAGTAGCAATCGAAAATTGCTATGAGTGATTTACCTTATAAACAGTTCAGTCTTAGCACCCTTTCCCCTAAATTCTTTCTCAAGCAAAAAATCATAAAGAGTATTATCATATGTACATATATGTAGAGAGAGACAGACAGACAGAAAGGGTTGGTATATGCAGGCCCTCTCAAATGTTCAGAGAGGCTCGGGCCACTTCTATCTTTTCAGGCCTCTGCCAATAATAAAAAGATATGATGGCTCGTGAAAACAAAATAAAACAATCGTTAGCCAAAAAAAAGTGAAACATAATTTTAATATTTTTTTATTTGACATATATTTATCAATATTATTTAACATTTAATAAACGCTTTTCTAGCCTTTTTTTATGCATAAAAACAAGTCGCGAAACTTAACAGATGCAAAAAAATAATAACAAGTGCCTAAATGTGAGTTTTCCTTTGAGCTTGAGGCCCGGGCCAAATGACCCTCCTGCCTTTCCCCTCTAATCAGCCCTAGGTATATGTATATATGCATATAGAGTTAGTGTATGTATATATATATAAATATCTATACGAATATGATTGTTTGTATGTATGAGTAGAAAAACTTAGACTCACTAACAACAAAGACGGATGTAATGACGGTGATGCTGAACCCATGAAATGGTTATTTCTGAAATTCTGGTTTTATTTTCGTTTGATCTGTAGAATAAATATTTGAGCTAAAAACGTTCTTAAGAGAAGGGAGTTTTTAATTCATGCAAACGATACATGTGTTATGTATTGGACAATTAGTAAGAAAGATAGTCACGCACCGGTTTCAGGAAATCGCACAAAAAAATAAAAATAGCGTAATGGATTAATTTTAAAGAAATTCTGATGCAATCATCCTCTGTAAAGTTTTCATTTTACCCATTCAAGTCATGCACAATTTTCCCTGCAGTAGAAGCTTTACTTTCCAAGAAGAAGAAGAAGAAGCAACTTGCATGCGAATAAGTTCATATTCAATTAAAGGTTTTATAGCTCTTGTTATTTGATAATAATAGTCTATGGGTGGAGAGTGGATGGTTTAGAAATGTAGACATTAAAGGTGGCTTTTACCAACAGAATATTCTACTATGATCCTAAGTCTAATATAATTTAAATGTTATTTTGCAGAATAGCTACTATAACCATAACCGCTGATGACAATGAGTGGAAGTGAGTTTTGTTTTGGGTTCAGTCCCAACTTGATTTTTTTTGTTATATGTCCTGTTTTTCATCTGCAATTTTGGATTCATGGGCACTCGAAGGAAGAGGCAAGTGGAGGCATTTGCCCCCTTACATTTCACAACAACTTGCACGTATTATGATATAAACTTAACATCGTAGTTAAACTGGATATTTTTAGTAATTTTTTTAACACTGTAAATTTGTTTTGTGTTTAAGCACACATAACACATATTATTTTAGTCTGTTGACTTACACTGTAAAATCTGATCCCCTACGTACATGTCCCTCCCCCCCCACACCTCTGAAAATATTTCTGTGTGCGCCCATGTTTGGATTATGTCTCATAAATGGAATATCTCGAAGACTCTTGGGAGTTATTGCCCCAAATACTTTCTTTTAAAAATTATTCATTTTGTACTTTCATGACAAATGTTGTAATTTTTTTAATTATCTTGTTTAGAATATTTATTACTGGCGCGACAAGGGATTGATTTAATTTGTTAAATTGTACTCAATACTATAATTTTGAATTTCGCTTTGAAATGCAGGTTGAGAATTTGTTTTAACTTTTAAGAATGTGATTTTATTCTTTATATCTATCATTATTGTTATATAGTGCTGGATTTTCGCCTATGTACTCTTGATGTAGATAACGTAATTTGACTATAAATATACATATATGGTGCTATAGAAACCCGTTTTCGAACCGTCTGTTTTTGAAAAAATATATAACTTTAAATTGTTATAAACTATATTCTCAAATCCACCCATTAACTAAAAAAATATAACAAAATGCTCAGAAGTATTGTACACTATTTTAAATTTCTTAAATTGATTTGATTATTCATGAATCAGCAAAAAAAGGGTGTCATCAAATTATATTAATTTGTTTTGTTTTAATAAACTGTGAATATTGTTTCAAATACTTATAATTTTTCTCTACGAAAGAAATGTAGTGTTTTTTTGCGAGCTTTCGGCTTGGTTGACGTTACAGCAGTGAAGTTGAAAGCTCCCAAAGATAAATGTTCTCTAGTGGAGAAAAGTCCTAAAACTATTTGAATATAAAAGATATCACACGTAGTGAGTTTCAAATTGTATTCAAAATCTGTATATCTTATTCCACCAGTAAGATGGCAGATATGTTCTACCATCTAACGAAACCTAAAATGAACCAAAACCACGATATATTTGTAGTAGTCATTCACATGTTAGGTACAGATCTGGGATTAATGGTATGGAATTAAAATGTTGATTTTAAGAGAAAAAATAATGTAAAAACTAGATAGTTTATGCAATTTGTTTAAACTGTTTTTACCTTTTATCGTTTTAAGACTCTTTACAGCTTACTTTAAACTTCACAAGGAAAGGAAAATATGTTCTTTAATTAATCGATTATAAATTTATTGACAAGAAAATATAATATTAACTGATTTTATATATCCTAACTAAACTTAAAACTTTTTAAAAAATCAATACAAGGAAAGATTCATTTGGATATCACTTTTTAAATGACTATTTGTATAAATAAGGTGCTAACTAATTTTATGAAAATGAAAGCTTTAAACCAGTTTTCAACAAGAAAAAATGCGGTTTTAATTTATAGCAAGTAAAACGTTGTTTATCGAATATATCGAATAGGAATAAAGAGAGTTAAATCATTGTAAGTATTAATATAGAATATGTTGTTTTCTAGAAACTTTAACTGGAAACTGGTAAACTAAAGATATACAATTTAATTGCAGTTAAAAAGTGGGTAAAATCTAATTTCAGACATTGACGTGTTTAGCAATAAATTTATAAGTGAAGTAGTTTATCAATGCTTCACAGGTCTTTGAATTATTGTCACAGAAAATACGCATGATTAATGAAAATGAAAGCTATTTTTAGTGGAACTAGGTGCTTAAACTGAAAATAGACAATGTACAACGATTTTTTTTTTTCACATTTTCGCAAATATTTTTACAATTTCAAGACGTAACTTACCACCAATGTTTCTCATTTCCTGTATTGCTTCTCCTATTCAACTCGTACATGTGACCTTAATCGAATTATGATGGTAACTTCCAGTTTTTCAAAAAGCGGACTTAAACGCGACCAATTCTTATGGAAGAAAGGTAGTATCTGATCCAGTTTCGGAACTACACACAACCTTCGATTGTCAACAGTAAGAGTTCTTACTTAGATATCATTACCATGGAAACGGAATACTGGAAAAACTAGCGAGACCACCAATTGCAATAACAGAGTAAAACTTTGGAAACATAAAGTAATTTAATGGTAAACATAGGTATTATTACCATGTTCTAAATAGTTTTATGGTAGGTAAAACAAGAGCTTGATAGTATATTTGTATAAAAACCTTTAAGTTTTTATAATATGTATGCAAAACAACAGGTTTTTTTAAATGCTGATATTGTATTGTGCCTTATTAATTACAAGTTGTAAGATGTGTCGAAATTAGATATTTTAAAATGCTCAATTACTGTACTTAATAATATTAATATATCTTTGAAAACTGAAATTTGAAAATCTAACTGAAGTTTGTGTCATTAATTATTGTTGATTTAGGAGCCTATCTACTTGCCTCGAAATATTATTCACTCCACTTTTTATTAATATTTATTAGTTAATTAATTGTTTATATACCTTTTAGTATGGATTTGTTTATAGCTCTATTGGACATCTTTTTTTTATCTTGGACTTTGATGTTCTAGCTTAATAAGACGGGGTGAAGTTATTGGTATTTTCAACTTCAACGGCAGCTTATTCGCACGAGGGCTGAACGGCCAAGTCGGAGAACCTTAAGATACATGTCTATTCGTCCCTAATTTTGAATTGCTCAGCAAACAGAAGGCACTTAATAGCGACAACCGCCGCCATTAGAGATGTGACTGGCTTTGAAGCGAATAACAGGACTGATTTTCTCTCTTTTAATGCACCTACAGCTGACAGTGCAGAGCGTGTTAGAGGCACTGAGATGTAAACCTTGGGCCTTCTGATTCGCAACCTGGCACACTAATAATTAGACCTCACCCGGCCTAATAAAGCATCAAAATGCTGGTTTCAGCATTTTATGTGAGATTACACCATAGGTTTTTTTTCAACGTTTTCTGTATGCTGATTGACGCTACTGCGTGAATTGAGAATTTTGTATAAATAAAGTCCTTTCAGCTAATTCTGATGTGTAATCGTCGTTTTCGATAATAAGTTCTGCTTAAACTTTCTATGGATGAACAGGTGAGCTAAATTTTTAAAGCATACCTGTAAGAAACACACCATACTTAACGAAACATAAGTGTATTTGTCTCCATGGGAGAGTGTCTTGTAGAGTATTAGAAGCGGCAGGGATAAAAGTTTTCTGTGGTTGGTGATTGGGTATTTGTTTTTATTTCTTATGATATTAATTTGTTATTTGCTGTGCGTCGAGACTGTTAACGGCCCTTGATCCGTGATTGAGAATTAATTACTTTCAATTTCCTGTGATTGTTTAAACTGTAATTCGTTGTGTACATGAACGTGTTTTGCCTGTTTTCGATTTACAACTTTTTTTATCTTTAAATTCATGCACTCTTTAGCCACTTGGAAACGCTAAGCCCGTGTAAAGAATAAAGACGCGAAATATACTGTTCTTATTCTTTTATCATCTCGGATACCTCAAAATACACACTTGAAATAACTAGATTTTTGTAGCATTATATAGATGAATCCACAAAAGGCACGATGCTGAACACTGTGTTAAAAACAGCGAAAACAACGATTAAACGGTCATAACAATTTTAACACTTTGCGTAAACGGTTCAACACTTTCTCAAAGCAACAATGGTTTCATAGGCAGAGAAAGGAATGAAAGATGTCTGTGCCACATAAAACATAAATTGAACTACTAAACCTCGGTAATTCAGTCTGAGCTGGACTGAAAAAAAAAAAAGAGGCTCGAAAAAAGGATCAGAAATTGAAGTAAAACTGGCCAGAATGAAAATAATTGGTGACGGCATTAAAAATTTGCAAAATATCTATACAGGAAGCATGAAATCTAATGAAAGTGGGGATAGTACGTATAAGAATGTTCACTTTTGTAATGTATAATTTACAAAGAAAGGGGAAATTAAAGGGAAAAAGAAACTTTACTCAAATGTTTTATGCTACTTAGGATCATGGAAGGTATAAAAATTGAATTTGACCCGTATTTCCCGTGATTTGTGATTGGGAAAAGTTTTTTTTTGTGTGATCAATGATCGTTATCCCCCATTTCATTCTCCTATACGTTATTACATATTTTGGACAACGCTATATACAAATATTCATTTGTTCATACTGTTAGATAGATAAATATTGTCTTCGATAGGACTATCGAAATAGCATCCTAGTTCACTTTCATGAAATATACTAGTGCTGCTACTAGTGTCAGTTTAAGGCATGTTTGATAAAACAAACAGAATTAATAATAATGTTCCTTTGTACTCTTCTTACTTGATTGTATGTCGTTTTTAGGATCTTTCTTTCGTGTTTGCCTCAGTATTCCAGTGGGTCTTACTTTCGTTGTTTGTCATCTTTCTTTTTTTTTACCGCACTAGAATTGCTGATAGGAGGGCGCAATGACCCATGAAGTCATTGTGCCTGTCATGGGAAATAGATAACTGAGTTGGTTTCACATTGCTTTCCTGAACAGATGCAATTTATTCTTCGACAAACTCAGGAAAAAAAACAAAAAACAACGACAATAAATGCATGATAATCGATTATATTTGTCATAAGATATTAATATTAGGCTTATTGTCCCCTGGTAGGGCAACAATAATCTATGGACTTACAACGCTAAAATCCGGGGTTGATTCCCCACGTGGGCACCGCAAATAGCCCAATGTGGCTTTGTTATTATACAACTAAACCAATTAGGTTTATTGTATTTTTAAACACTAAATTCTTTATTCAATTCTTTAGGATTTTACCAACAAGAAGAATGTATAATAGTATTTCAACCACACCATGTCCGGCATTT
Source organism: Limulus polyphemus (assembly GCF_000517525.1). Lineage (NCBI taxonomy): Eukaryota > Metazoa > Arthropoda > Merostomata > Xiphosura > Limulidae > Limulus > Limulus polyphemus. The sequence continues at coordinate 533,358 of NW_013665999.1, read as the reverse complement.
CCATTGCCAGCAATGTATTTCGCCCAATATCAGAGCTCAACAGGCCGGCTGGGATATGACGAACATAGTAATGGGCGGAATGCTATTTTATGAGCCACCTGTTAGAATGGATATGGTGGACACGGTGTAGTTAAAATATTATTATCTACTCTTCTTCTCGAAAAATCTTAAAAGGCCTAATAAACATTATTGTGTTTTAAAATACAATAACTTTAATATTGCAGTATTATGGCAGATATAACTGTTATATTCACGCTTCACCAGCAGAATCTGTTACACTATAACAATAGTCAGAGTAAGTGTATTTTCGCGGTAACAGGACTCGAAACACTAGACATTTGTCATCATTTGTTTTTTTCCGTTTTACGATCCACTAAACATGTGTAATTCACTGTTCTAGACTTTTTCAAGTGACTTAGAATTTTCATGTCCCCTTTTTTGTTGATACTTCATCGTGTTTTCTTCTAACCCAGTTAACGTTAAAAATAAACTTTGTAGTCCGGCAAGTATGTGCAACATAGTCAAAGAATTGTGGGTTTATGCATACAAACATGAAATTTGGCATAGTTGTAGACCATAGCCCAGAGAATATTTTTAGAAATGGTGCCATCGCGAAAAAGGCCTATGTTACCTTTGGCGGCCATTTAAAAAAATGGCTGCCAAACATTTTGATGGCATTGAAAAATCGGCATTACATTATAGCTAATAACTTAAATGTTGCTTTACACAAATATATCATTCAAAAACATGATCTTCGTTTACTTAATATAAAAACAACACACAATATATATCTAAAAGGTCGATAAAAAGTGCTGAGTCAGGTTGTTTGTAATTAAGCAGAAAGCTACACAATAGGCTATCTGTGCTCTTCCCACCACAGGTATCGAAACCCTGTTTCTAGTGATGTAAGTCTGCAGACATACAGTTGTGCCACTGGGTGACGCGCTGAGTCAGTAAAATATGAAATTGTACTATATAATTAACTTTAAATTCCACTGGTTTATTGTCGGTTAGGCCAAAATTTTGTTATTTGTAGGCTTATGGGAGAAAATATTCAAAAGTTGCGTAGGAGGAGGAGGAGAAAAAATAAAAATAAAAGCTGGAAATATTAATAAGATATAACAGAATTTTGAAAGAGTGATTACCGAATGATGAATCGAAGTTGATATGTATGAAATGTAATATACACCCATGACACTTTGTACCATTCAAAGTACCCCCCAGTGGCTCAGCGGTATGTCTGCGGACTTACAACGCTAGAATCAGGGTTTCGATACCCGTGGTGAGCAAAGCACAGATAGCCCATTGTGTATTTTTGTGCTTAATTACAAACAAACCATTCAAAGTATTTGTGTTACACCAATATACTGCCAATATGTTGTACGCGATATGTCATGATTGAACGTTGAGATAAATCGACCACCATGTTGAAGTGCAGATCGGAAATTTAGCATTTTTTCTGACCAACAAATAAATTTCACAAAAGATTCCCATGTGCAGCGAGAAAACAAAATTAAGATACATGAAAAAATAAATTTTATCTTTGCTGTACTTTTAGAGAAATTAGACACGGCGCGCCCGTAAACCTAAAATTTAAATAATGTTGACTTTATCAGCATAAGTTAAAAAAGTATTGTTTTCTATTAAATCGCTAATCATTTGCTAGTGCTGACTTATGTGACTCTTTCCAGCATGTATCGTTTGTTATACTAATCTTATAGGATCAATGGTGTTCATTTCAGGTGTTGTGGGTTATAATAGAAGGTGGTGGCTAACTGTATATATTTATATATAACCCGGTGTTGAAAACTCAGACAATGTCAAAGAGTTTTCAGTTGGTAAATCCACAACAGCCTTGTCCTTGAAGAGAACAGCCGGCGAAAACTGACTGGACCATGTGCGTTCTTTGTTAACTAGTCACACGCCAAGCTTTACGATGTCCAGCTGACTCGAAGTATCGTGATGTTGGGGCTGGTCAGAGTTATTCTACCCTTTCATCAAGTCTAGTGCGATTCCATGAGTTAGATGAACTGTCTATTCCAATAGACATTCAACGACTGGATGGAGAGAATGGTGTAGAAGCCATTCTTATGGTAAACAAGGCAACATGGCACAAATCCTGCTATACAAAGGTCAACAACACAAAACTTCAACGAGCAGTAAAAAAGGAAATCAGCTCAAACAGATTGTGATTCTTATCCAGCCACATCTAAGAAGTACACTTGTCAAACCGAGCACCATGAAAAAGCAAGTAAGGACATTTGATTTCTATGCGAGAAGGTGTCGACGACTGAGCCTCTTCATGAAGTATCAACATTCAGCATTGACTCTCGTGTTAGAAAATGTGCATTGGAATTACAGGATGGGCGTTTACTTGTGAAATTAAGTGCAGATGACATGGTGGCACAAGATGAGAGTCAACTGTCAAATAAAACAAATTTTAATTAAGTGACTTTCTCAGAAAGAAGAAGGATTATATCGGCCTCACATCCACTGTCGCTAATACGTTTAAAAACTGTCCTGACATGACCTGGTTGGTGGTTAGGGTACTCGATTCTCAACCTGTGGGTCGCGTGATCGAATCCTATCACCAAACATGCTCGCTCTCTCAACTGTGGTCAGTTATAACCTGATAGTCCATCCCAGATAAATAGTGTTGACTATCTGTCTTCCATCTAGCCTATAATTTCAAAATATGGATAGCTAGCGTAGAAAGCCCTTGAGTAGCTTCGCGCAAAATTCCACAAACAGTAAAACAAAGCTTAAAAACTTACCACATATATAAGTCTCTTATGTAAGTTCAAAAGGCATTATGTGTAAGCGCATGCTTTTTTTGTGGATTATTTTGTGTATCTTCTTTTGTCTTCACTGATGCTTCTCAAGCATGAAATCTAAGCTGACTTACTGCGATCATTATAACGCTAAAATTCGGAGTTCGATCTCCTAGGCGGAAACAGATATCTCATTATATAGTTTTGTGATGATAAAATAAACGAATAAATTCGCGTTCCAATTCATGTTTGGTAAATTTCGTTTTAACCTTTTCTCTACATTAGGAGTGGGCCAAAATTGACCACAAAGTGTTTTTATTGGATTTTTTTCAATGCATAAACCTTGTCTTATGCGTACGCTAGACCTACTTGTTCGTCAACCAACAGATTCCTCTGAAGTTTGTTCTGAATTACTGACAATAAACAAAAGTCCATAAGTGACTGCGAATTACTATTGGCAAGAAAATGTTTACTTACGAGGTTTGACCTTGATCCGTGTTCGGTTTAAGTTTTACTACAGCTTAAATTTGGTTTAGAATTTATGTAGGTCTGTAGAATAGTCAACGCATTTGGGGAAAAATTGACTGTTTGTTTGTTTTGAATTTCGCGCAAAGCTACACGAAGGCTATCTGCCCTAGCCGTCCCTAATTTAGCAGTGTAAGACTAAAGGGAAGGCTGCTAGTCATCACCACCCTCCACCAACTCTTGGGCTACTCTTTTACCAACGAATAGTGGGATTGACCGTCACATTATAACGCCCCCACAACTGAAAAAGCGAACATGTTTAGTAGTACGGGGATTCGAACCCGCGACCAGCAGATTGCGAGTCGAACACACTAGCCACCTGACCAAAGAAAGGTTGGATATACACCTCAGGAGGTTCTTGTTTGGCATCGTGAGAGATTAAGACGTTGAGTAACTTTGTGTTTGAGATCCATCATCTGGGCTTTCCAAGTGAGATGTTTATCGGATATGATATCGAGAGATTTAACAGCGTCAGAGAGTTGGATGGAAACGTTGTCGATAGCGACATTAAATAACAAAAGGCTGCACCATGGTGACACGTTCTATTATTTCTTTTCAGGGACCAATAAGTATCTCTCATATTTTAGTGACATTAATGGTGAGACGTCGGCTTCGACTCCAAGTCAAGAAAAGGTGTTTACGGCGGCTTGAAGAATAATCATAGTCTTGCACATATCTACAAGAGCAGTTTCATCAGCACATGGGTATAATTCAACACGATACTTCGGCTTAGGCATATCATATCAATAATATAAGGGATATACATATAGTAGAGGTGATAGAACGAAGCCTAGTTGACTTCAGATGTAGGTCAGTGGTAGGTTCAAGCTTGGGGGTTTGTGAAAAAGGTTCCAGAAAAAGGCAGAATTTCATTCAAAATCAATAGGTAGCTTACAATAAGGCTTGTTATTGTTAAAATTATTGAACATAGAGCCCAATAATTTGAGAAGTTGATCCAGTGTTGATAGCTGTGGACGAAACCAAGCATGGATAGATACAAAAGTTAGTGATCAGCATTAAATCTATAGAGGCGATGAATTCAAATGCGTTCGAAAATGCTACTGAGGGCACTGGTGGGATGATAAATACTAACATTAGCTGGAGGTTTACTAGATAAACTAATATAATTATTTTAGAAATCAGAGTAAAATCCAGAAAGAAGAAAAAAAGTATAAAATGTTGCAAGTAGAAGAACAAATGCCACTGAAACATGCTTGAGATTACAGTATATAATCCTACCTGAGTCAGGAGCAGTGAGTGCCCCTACCTCTCAGATCGAACTGGAGGTCCTTGTCTATCAGGGGCTCATTCTCGTAACTATTATCCAGAACATGTGCTGCAGTGAGGGGAGGTTCAGAAAGAGAATGATAGTAAATTCCAGAATACTTGTTACACTTTCACAGTCGAGAGGATGTTGTTTCAGAACTGTAAAGTTTGTTTCATATAAGGAGGAAAAACATCAAGTTTTCAAGTAAGGAAGGAGGCACAGCACCTTCAACGAGAATCAAATATTTTTTCTGTTCCAGTACTGGGAAGAATTTGAAGAATGTCGAAGATGGATTCAAACTTAGTGCCTTCGCCGCCTCTTTACTGCTAAAAAAATACCAGAAGTCCATTTTAGACCTGTATGATGTAATAAAAGAGATGGGTCACGACAGCAATAATTGTCCCGAAGCAATGACGAGGATAGTCGTAATAGATTTATTGCTTGGCGAGGTAAACCCGACTTGAGTGGTGTATGGTGACAAGCTGGGATATATAAGGAACTGGCAAAAGTAAAAGCATTTGCAAGAACTGTTGCCATTGAATTAATATAATCATTACAGAAAAGATTCCTATCAACATTCGAAATATTTATTTCAACGTGAATCTTTTAAGAATACCAACTGGAGTTATGGTAGTTTAAGATGGTCCTATTTGTATCGGTATGGTAATAGGTTACCCTGGTTAAGCCTGTATGGGGAGGTGGTCATTACCCAATGGCTCACACATGCTGATAGAGGGAAGAGAAGCTAGATTCGCCGAAGCTATAACAACATCTGGAGAAGATTTTTATTCCATATAGCTTGGAGAAGAAAGAGGCAACACAGATCCAGTAATATTCTACAAAGTAGATTGAAACTGGACAAATTCTTTGGAATTACTGCTATGATAGTTGATATCAGCCAAAATAACTTCTAAAATTTCTATCCAAGTAGTATATAGTAACCCATCCATATTCATTATATTCCCCAGACAACTACTGAGCGCCTTAGTCTGTCCACTTTCCTTCCAGAATCATCACACTAGCTACTATATACTACTATAAAAATAAACGCAACTATATATATCCACCCCACCTCTGCTAATACCTTGAGGCTGTTCCCAGCGACGAAAATTGTAGCTAGGTAATTTTGCCTTTAAAGTTGCTTTGAGGAAAGTCTCATTCAAGATAGTGCAATCATAGGACTCTTCTTCGAGCAAAGTTTCTAAAAAAAGGTTGGTTTATGAAGAAGGAATGTATGTTAACCAAGAAACATTCAAACAGACAATTTAGATGTATTATTGTGCTTCAGGATCCCATAAATGACAGAAATGAAAGTGAATGTTCAGTCCAGAATAAGTGTCATATATAATGAGTATAAAAACAGACTTAGCTGTATAGTTGATGCTGTTCAGGACAAAGGCTCTTTGAAATAGATGAATATTTTATAAAGCGATAGTAATAAATACAAAAATGTCGTATATGATCAGAAGTTAAGACTAGAGGTTTGAAGAAGGTGTAACGGGATCAGTGGTATTAATAGCAGCCACAGCAGTGGAATCATTAGGTGTTGGAAATGGTCTTTATGTGGTAAGCGATCTGATAAATATTTCAAAGGGAGGAAGAGCTTAACTTAGCTCACTGTCTGATGATAATCCCGAAAATGTGGGAAGACTGGCTTATTAGGATATTTTGTAGTTCCATGAGTGTTGTAGTCCAGGCACTTTTCATTGTGCAATAAGTGAAGTGGAGGGATTCTAGAAGTTTCCACCCAATATCGTTGCTTAAAGATGAAATCACTACACTGAAGAAGATGGTCAATTACATCACTGCTTTCTGCTAAAACACGAATTATGAAGGTTAGTCCTTGAACATTATTAATACGTATTGTTCACATTATATACATATTGTTTTCAATTAGCTCTGAAGTTATTTCTTTTTCTGAAAAAGCTGGAGCCACGCCACAAATTACACATGAAAACAGTGACATTCGATGAGATGGTGGTTTTTTTAAGATAAGGGGATCCAAACTTCTGCATGGTAGTGTTCGAGCTTAAATTTGAGATCCCTTATTAGTACAAAGAATTTCGAATAACTAAGAATTATAGGTTTTAATTATTATTGCATTGTGAATTTGGTGGCTTTCAGCTTAAAAACAATACTTAGAGATCTCCAAAGGATGTATGAGTCATATAGAATTTAGAGTTAATTTCAGATAACAAAATCACTGATAAACAAGTTTTTATTTACTTCAAAAGTTCATTTGGATACCAGTTATGTACTAGTTATGTATCGTTATGTATCGTATAGTTATGAAATACATGTACATATGGTGAATGAATAAACAAATAATTATGTTTCTAATTTTCCAGGACGCCCATGGATGTACATATTGAAATTATTGTGAGAAAAAACTCTAGCTTAACGTTATTTTTAGCAAAAATATTAGGACTATGATTTACAATACTTCTCCAGCCTTTAATGTTCAAAACTTTAAGTCTGAAGGCAATAGGCGAAGTATTGATTGAATCTTGTGAATTAAATAATGAAGAACATGAAAGAGAAAACTAGCTCTTAATACTTATCTATATAAATAGAATAGTACTGTCCGTTGTGTGCCCATGTAACTACTTCGCAGAGTGTGAATGGATACTCACCAAAATTAGTATGGAGGTTCATTGAGTCCATGGGATGATAGATACAAATTTTCAGGTTTGCAGTTTTGAAGGGCGTTTTTTACCGCTACCTCACCAACTGTAGATGGATCTTCACCAAATTTAGCATGAAGGTTTTTTGGGTCCATGCAAACTCGCGGTTTCACATTTTGTGTTTTGCAGTTTTTATGGGTCGTTTTTTTTTTTTTACAATTACATATAAGGGAAGCAGCTTTTCATGTCCAAAGATAACCTTACATTAATAATAAATTTGCATAACATCTACCCAGTTAGTTATTAATAAAATATTAATACTTTACTAACTAATACTTTCAATCAAATAGTCTTGGGATTTTTTAATGTGATAATGATATTTATTTTCGCTTTTTTTGAAGACCTTTAAAATGCGATTTTATCATAGATTGTCACTAACAGATTTTTGAGAACTTGTTTTCATTGTCATATTTGAATCTTTTTTTTTCCTCGTAACAAATACAATCTTTTTATATTTATTGGTGACTTGTTGTTTTTTATTATAAACTTATGCTGCTATCTATTGGACGTATAAAATTCGATGTACTTTATTGTGTTTTTCTGGGTTGCTAAGCAGCGAAATTTATGTAGTCTTTTATTGTTGTTTTTATAAAGAAGACGTAACGATAAAGACGGCTGGACGTATTTGTATTTTTATATCTCATGCTAAACTTGTATATGTTTGAGTCTTAAATAAAGTTTATTATAGAGTTATTGAATGTTCTAGTTTATTTTCCAAATCGTGAAAATGGCAGCGGGATTTGTTACTTGTGGGCCCAACGAAGCTCTTGTTATTTCAGGTAGACCGAGGCTAATAGTAATGCCATTACTTAGTTATATTATATTTAGTATTACTACTACTACTAGTTTTAGTGTATTACCACTTCCAGTAATAGTATTAGTATTACTAGTAGGCTACCATCTTGACTATCAATATGAAGTTGCACGAGATAAGCCTAACAGTTACTGAGTTAGGGTCTACTGTGGGTGTGATTAAAAAATGAAAATCTAATCCAGGGTTAAAAAGTGTCGGAAATAAATAACTTACGTATATTACTGACTTACAAATTACATTTACATTCGCCTAACAAAGTACAAAATATTTCCTACAAAGTATTGAGGCTAAGCTATATTTTACTTATAGTTTTAAATATATGATGATAATAAATATGCCTATATAAGTGTATTGAAATTGATTAACATTTTTTGATTGAACAAATGCAATGGCGTTTCACTAAAAACTGTATCTTTTTTTTTAAATTAGATTTATTGAAAGTTTGATACCTCTGAACACAATTAAAACACTTTGCTGGAGGTTTTTTCTTTGTAATACAGTATTCCATTGGAATATCTTTCTTAAATGGATAAGTATAGATGTTGAATTATTAATTAATGAAAAAAAAAATGTTATTAACGAATAAGAATATAAAATGCACGAAAGTTAGCAACAGTATGATGGTAAATGGTAGGGTTTATTGAAATACAGGAAAAGTCAAAGAAATTATTGTTCAATTTGTTGAAATATATAGATCTCAAAAACTTGTTATTTTTTGTTACATATATTAATAAAAATCCCTTAGAACAAACCACTGAATATAACTTGAAGGGATTTTATTTATACATCAGTTTTAAAAACAAAGTTAACTGAGGATAAAGTGTAGTTTAATTTTTATATTAATTTAATTAAGGATAACATTGTCTCTGTAAGAGATTTTAAAAACAATCTTACAACAGAAAAAGAAGAAAAAGTATGACACAAGAATGGATAATTTTTTTTACTTGTTTATTTGTGGGTGAAAAAGAACATATTTTTAAACTGACTAATTTTGTTCAAAAGGTGTGTGAGTATTTTTCTATAGACTCTTTGTTTTGAAGAATAAGATGTTTTTGACAAGTTTGAAAATTTTGCAAAGAGTAGAGCCTCTAGCTTTGATACAGTTTTTCTTAAGTACATAAAGAATTTTGGCAAACAGTTAGTGGGAGACTTTCACTTGTTTCTCACTCTTTTTTTTTTTTTGGTTTTGCAGATTGCCAGTAGGCAATTGAAATAGATTCTTTAAAGACATTTAATAAATTATTTTTAAAGTTGGCATTTAATTAAGAATTTTAAGTATGATTTTTAGAAAAAGATTTTCATAACTTTATCAACTAGTTGGAGTTTTTTTTGACAAGGCTTCTTTTATGTATGGTGCTTTGAGTTGTATTTTTACTTACCACATTGTATCTATATTTTCCTATATAAATATAGGTTCTCTGTAGTAAATGATAGACAACGTAAAACACCATACATATAATATACACTCCTACACTGTATAAAGCCTTTTTAACCAGTACATTCATATTTTAATTTCCTCATAATTGCAAATACAAATGTTTTTGGTTGGTTCGGTGATATGTCATTTTTTTATTTTAAATGGATGAGAGGGTTATCTTTCACCTTGCTTTTTCTTAAGTTCATGAATATCAAATATTGTGTTTAGTTAGGTTGATGTTTGTGAGTAGGCATTATCTAAATATATTAGTATGTGCTTGATTATTTGAGAGGTAGAATGATACAAAATAATATAGTTAGTGTAGGTAATATTTAGTTATTAGGGTGCCCTTAATGAATTGAATAACTTTCTGTCATTTAATTGTATACTTACATGTAGCTTCTCATGATTGTAGATATTACATTGTTATCATCTCCTGATGTTAAGCTAGATGATATTACAAAATTCCATAATATTACATCAGAGATACATACAGAAAAGTTAAGTCCACATTTTAATTTTTTTTTTCCATAGGTAGGTTAGGCAAAGACTGTCATAAAAATGAATGGGTTATATGTAACTTTTATGCTAGTGCTGTTTACTTTGTTGCAGGTATTTCCCACAGTATAGTCAGTTAGGGTTTGCAAATAGGAGATTCAACAAATATTATATCACAGAACATCGGTTCATTACCTTCTGAACTCTGAGTTCATCATATTGGGGCCAGTACACAGGAAAGTAAAAACTCCAATATTTAATAGACAAAAAAAGTCAAAGCACAAACACAACACAATGAAACGAAACAAAGTGTAAGTTTTTATAATGAATGTAAGCTTCTATTGTCAATTAAAGAAAAAAAGGAAAGTTAAACTACAAAATTTAAATAACCCCTGAAAGTTAAGCTCAAACACAGTGAAACAAAATGTTGTTAGTTAATGAAAGTTAAATGGAAACTTTCTAAAGAAAGTCAAACTACCATCCTGTACACCACACTAGTAAAAGTAAAATTTAAATTGATTGTTACTCATGTACAGTTATAATCTATTCAGAACATTTAATTAATAGAATTGTTTTTTCTGGAGTAAAAATTAAGAAAAATCGAAAGACTTACACTCTTCATAAACAATATAAATAAATACTATAAAGTATTCTATTAGTGACACTATAAGCTATTGAAATTGTATCTTGCATTAATTGAGGCTGTAAGAAAAAGTTATTTAAAATGCATTGTTTACAATTATCTATATTTACGTATATTATACTTATTGTTTTTTTTCAAAGACAATGTTCAATAATAAATATATGTATATAGTACAAATGTGAGGTTTCAGGTAGTGGTCATGCATTGGAGTTATAAGCCCATTGCATATGTTTAATATTTGAATATTGTATGTTAAAAAAGTTAACATTTATTTTTACAGGATGTTGCTATGAAAGTCCAGCAATAGTGCCTGGTGGAACAGCATTTGTTTGGCCCTGTATTCAACAAGTACAAAGGTGTGTACTTTGCTACATGTTAAGGTTACACTAAATAAGAATCCATAGAAAATACCACACTTTTCTACATCTAAAGATGTCAATCAAATTAATATTCTTTGAAAGATTTAGCAGCCCAAACAAAAGTTATGAGGTAAAATCTGAAAAACAGTTTTTCACAGAAGAGTTAAAAAAGGTTTTGCGATGAATATAATGGGTTTATGCTTTTACCTCATTTCTTAAACAAAACGAACTCTTTAAATATTTTTTATACTAATATTACAAGTTTTCATTGCTCTCTTGATACAGGTATAGGGTGTACTCAAAATGTTTAGCTTTTTGGAGAAGATTGTTTATTACACTTACCTCTATCAGGTCAATCTTTCCTTGAACATGTGATATACATACACATGTAATAGTAACAAACAAAATTGTCTTGTTGATAAAGATATTTTGAAATAGTCTAACAATGAATAATAACGAATATAAGGTTTGATTAGCAAAGAAAATCAATATACCAAGCTACACATGTACATGTGAAACTTGAATGTCTCATGTCTAAATAACAATTATATTATTACATAGATGTTGCTTAATTGTGAAACATACATGTATAGCATTTTCAGTATATTTGTAAATAATCTAAACTAGTCTTGTACAACTTCCAACAATTATGATAAATTTATCAAGTGTAAAATTTCATGACAAAATATTTTAATCATACAAGCATTTCATACTTATTTTGAATCTAAACAGTAGTAAAAAACAAAACATTCCTGGAAATCTGTAAAAGTCAATATTAGTGATTAACAGTGTCAGAATTGTTTGTATTTGGCATTAATGTATTTTAAACATACCTCCTAGATTTACCTTTAGCCTTTTTAGCATTATGAGCTCTGTAAATATTTAAGCTGTGAGAAGGATTTGGTGATTCCTTTTTACTTAAATTGGAGTAAAAGATTACTTATTAGAGATATGGAGTCATTACAGTATTATACCTTTGAAAGTTCTTTCATTAACACACCTGTACTTTTATTACAAAAACTTAGCAGATAAATTCTGCCTATTCCAGCTGTATCAGCAAGTGGAACTTATGTCTGAAAGAGGTTAAGTCTAGTTGTACTTGTTAAAGTGATTTATCTGCCTCTTCCAACTGTATCAGCAAGTGGAACTTACGTCTGAAAGAGGTTAAGTCTAGTTGTATTTGTTAAAGTGATTTATCTGCCTATTCCAGCTGTATCAGCAAGTGGAACTTACGTCTGAAATAGGTTAAGTCTAATTGTACTTGTTAAAGTGAAGCTTTGTTCTTATGGTTTAACTATTAAAAAAGATTTCCTTTTTTTTGTCTTTGTAGTTTTAGAAGCTAATTTTATAGGCTATCATGTAGACAAAGTTCTTATGTTAAGCCATACTAAAAGCTTTGAACTTGCAGCCAGAACATTGTAGTAGTTTAACGAAGGATTTCAGTATTGTTTATCAATAAGTTTAGTTTTTTAGAATTTGCATTAACTTTCTTATCTATATTATCTTTTTAGAAAAAGTTTTAGTTCTCTACACATATTGAAAAAAAAAAGAGAAGGACATATGAAAAGTAAATAAAATGTCTGTTGTTGAATCAGATCATCCACAAATCTTATATTTCCTGTGTTTTTCTATTTCTTCTTTATAAACTTCTAAAACTTGAAATTAATATATTTTTAACATAATACTGTTATGAATGATGAATTCTTTTCCCATGTACCATACATGGTCATCTAGCCATGAAAATACAACTCAGTTATCCTTTAAAGATTCCATATTGTTATTTAAGTGTAAGCCAAATAGCAGCTGCAGGGACTATTGGTGTTAAGTTAAAAAATGCAAGACCTTTCAGAAGGTATGCTAGAAAATTGGAGGGCAATTTCAGTTTTATAAGCTACCCACATATTTCACTAGCCAGCACTCAACATTTATCTGTTGTTGAACCACTCTTGAAATATTTAGTTTGATTTACTTATTGATATATACCAATCTTAAATTTATTTCTAAACAAATGATTTATATATATGTGCATCAAGAATACACTTTTGGCTCAAAGGCGTGACTAAGTGTATGTGAAATAAAATGGTTGGGAACTACTGATCTAGGTTGTACTTTACATATTAAACACTTCAGAATATCCAGATTAGTCATGCATAATTAATTTTTTTTTTTAGGATAATTAAATATTCAAACCGCATGTACATAAAGCTTATGAAGAATATTTAGTTTAGGAGTTTTTAGTATTTAAGGCTTTAAGGATTTTCTAGATAAAAAAAAATTACCCATCAAGGATTTTATGTAAGTTGATAAACTTGGAATGAGATGAATATTTATAGTGTTCTCAAAATGAGAGAGACAAAGAAGATTCATACTGGATTTGAATACTGTGTAGTGTACTAATAGTGTGAGTTGTAGACTTCTTGATCAGAATTATCAGTTTGAACTTGAAATATGAGAGTTATGTTTTTTTATCTTTCATAATATGTATGTGTAGAAGGCAGTTATGTTCATTTACTGGAGTGTTTTGGTGCTATAGCTTCAAAGAACTTATTGCTGTGTAAATTTTTATTGTATATTTGTTTCAGAATAAACCTCAACACCATGACTTTAATGATTGAGAGCCCTACAGTTTACACTCAACAAGGAGTTCCAATATCAGTCACTGGAATTGCTCAGGTATTAAAAAAATATATTTTATTGAGTTAACTAGTTGTAAGTAACTAGTGACATCTTATATTGGGATATGATCATAAATATCTTAATCTCAGTCCATATAAAAGTGAAAAGAAATTAAAACCTCTTCAGCATACTACATAGTTTTTGTCTGTATCTATCTATTTATATATATATATATATGTTTACATCTATGTAGCATAGGTTGCTGCTGATCGATCTTATACTTGCATGTCTGTAATCAGAAATGCTATGTGTATGTTATATTTATTATTGAATATTTTGTTTTGATCTCTTTGCATGTTGTGCAGGTTAAAGTCCAAGGCCAGAATATGGAAATGCTTCGAACTGCTTGTGAACAGTTTCTTGGAAAACATGAGAATGAAATAATGCACATTGCTCGGGAAACACTCGAAGGACATCAAAGAGCAATCATGGGCCAGATGACTGTGGAGGTGAAATAATGATGATGTATTGTAAAAATAACCTTTTATATTGTGTTCTTATATGCTTCATTTCTTTATTGTTAAGTGATAACCCTCAGATTCTTGTAAGCAAAAGTGATACATAAAATTAGGAGTAACAAGTAACTACTAATGGTCTTATAAATTAAAGAAACTTTTAGACATTTCCCACATCAAGTATTTATGCTTAAAATTGTTTTAATTCCTATTTTGGAGTATTTGTCATGTTAGGTATGATTTCTGTGAATTTCACTGGCCAGTTTAATGCCATTCCTCTTTTCTGGTTCCGGGTGTGTGGTTGGATTGCTTCTGTTTTTTGTTCATTCTTTTTTCAAGACATTTGACTACTGTAGTTACTCTTCTTTTCTCTTGTATTTTGTTTACTTATATGATTTGCCTCTTATAAATTTTATTTTCCTCTCTTTGTAGTTTTTAAGGTAAGAGTATACTGGAAAATTTTCCCATCACTTTTCTTTCCTCTTTAAATCCCGATATTGAAGTTCCTCGTTTCAAAGAGCAGCACCACATTGTAAGAATTTTCCAAGATGATACTTTACCTCCACATAAAGAATAGTTTGATCACTCATTCATCTGCCTATGAGATTTGCATACCACTTGTCTTGAGCTAAGTCCCACTTAAAAATCACCTGTTTAACTTGAACTACACTAGTACATGATGACATCATCATGTGACGATAATCCTCCACCAATAGAAATATGACACAGCATCCTTACACAGTAACTCCTCCTAAGCACTTGCACTTGAAACAACTTTATTCCTTTCCTTGGAATAACCAAGTTTCATGTTTCTTTCATTACTAAAGAACAAGAAATAATTTTTTTTCTCACTTATCCATTATAGATTCTCAAGTGGTGGTAACTTCTACTTCATCCTGTGATGGTGACAATGTTACTAACGTGGAAGAAAATCCTCACCATTCTAATCTCTTTCTTGATATGATTTTGCAGTAATTTCCTTTTCTTTCTCAACTGTCTTTTGATTCCTTCGGTTCTTTACTACACAAAACCTCTACTCAAGATCAATTTGTCTTTCATCCTTCTCCTGATATTAGGGTTCATGCAAACTCGTTTTTTGAACAACTGCACATCCATACTCACATATCTCACCTTCCTCGCCTTCTTGTTTCTCTTGTCCTTGCTTACAACCATTCTTCATTTCCATTTTTTGATTCCTAGTCTTTGGAATCTCTTTTACCTGCTTGGGGAAGGACCCCCCTAACTTCTATTTCACTTTCTAGTACCCAGTTTTTATGCATTTGTCTCTTTCTTACCACCCTTCTACATTTCTTATCATCCCTCTACCATATTCATGAGACACTTCATTGTGCTCCTGAAGGGTTTTCCGGAGAGGTTCATTCTCTCCTTTTTACCACATTATCCTGTACTACTACTTCTGTTCTATTACTCCTTGCTTGATTTCTCTGCTGTTGAGACTTGTTTGGTCAGGATGCTCTCTTAACTAATGTTTGCCTCCCTCATCCTTATATTTGTGATTTTCATTGGGCTCTTTTTCTTCACCTGGAGGTCTTTGGTGGTTTTCCTGACACTTTGGAAACTATGGCTATAGTGTTTATTGCCTTCTTTGGTTTTTCATCTTTATCACCCTCTCCCTGTTATTCCTGTTCCTAGGCCTGCTCAGTACATATCTTCCCTTCCCATTCTTGCTTCATGTACTTTTTATTCCCATCCTCCCACTTCACGACATCAAGGTCATCTTGCATCTCATCAGTGACTATCCTGTCAAGTCTGACCCAGTGGGCACCTGTCTGTTTTGCTTCACCAGCCTTTTATCTCCATTTTTGGTCGACAGATGGGTTTTTCAGGTTCTCACCCATGGCCTGTCTCTCCACTCTTCCTCCCCTCTCCTTTTCCTATTTCTTTTCTTCTTCCTCCTGACCCCATTTATCTTCAGTGTCTCAAGGATGCAGTCTCAGGTTGCTTGGCCAAGAATACCATCAAGAGAGTATTTACCCCTACTCCAGGATATTACTCTTATATCTTTGTTGTCCTCAAGAAGACCAAGGACTGGCATCTGGTTATCAGTCTGTCATCTCTCAACTGCATTGAAATTATCCCACAGTTCTGAATGTAGGGTTTCAAGGTTGACATGTTGGATGCTTTTTTTACACATTTTGATTGCCTCATTCTCCAGACAATATTCTTTATTTCAACCATCAGAATCTAATTTTCCAGTTCTGTGCTCTTCCCTTTGACACTGAGTCTTCTCTTTATGTTTTCATTTGATTCAGGGGTGCATTTGCCCACCATATTCACAGAATGGGGTCTGAGATTCCATCATACATGAATGACTGGCTTTTACTTGCCCCTTCTTGGGAGGACTTCTTCTCTCACACCTCCATTCTTTTGCAGGAGATTGCTCAGCTGGACTGGCTAGTCAAACATTCCAACTCTTTTCTCATACCTTTCCAATACATTTGGTACATCTGTGCATGTTCTTCAACTCTCATCTCAGTTGAGCTCAGCCTTCACCTGTGAGCAATGGAATGTTTTGTTACCAAGATTTGTGCTTTTCCTTTACATGCTGCAGATGAGGTTCTTTTGCTTTTAGAGACTCTGTCTTTGCTAGCACCACTCATTCTTTTAGGCGGCATACACATGTGCCTCTTCAGTGGACATTGTGAGACCAGTAGAACCTCTCTCATTATCCACTGTCCTTGGCAATGTGCATCCCTTCTCTTCTCGAGGTCTTGTCTTGGTATTTCACTGTGCCAATACCATGGTGAGCATCCCCATGCCACTCTCTGAGTGGATCTACATCTTTTCACAGATGCTTCTCTGTCAGGTTTGGGCACATCTGTGAATAACAGCATCACTTCGAGCATGTGGCCTTTGGAGGAGCATTCATTGCACCTTAACATACTCAAGCTTCTTGCAGTTCATAAGGAAAGTTCTCCTTTTCTTTCCTCTTCTTGTGGATCAGTTGATCACCATCTACTTTGACAATTCCACAGTCATCTATCATTGGGTACCCATTCCAGGACTTTTTGCTTCAACACTTTCGACTTTCTATTTTGGGCTCATTCCCATTAGATACATCACATAGCTTGTCATGTGCCAGGAGCTTTGAACCTGGTGGTGGATCATCTTTCTTAGCCAGACCAGATTCTACCCATGGAGTGGCCACTTCACCATCAGGTTTTTCATTGGGTTTGCTTTCAGCTGGGCATGCCCCTCATCAGTACTTTGGCCACTCTTCTCAAAACCAAACTTCTGGTTTCCAGTTATTCATAATTTGACCCTGGTGCTTGATGCTCTCAGCCAGAACTGGTCTCATCTTTTTTGTTTCTCTATCCTCCTCTTTGTCTTCTCCTTCGTGTTGCCTTGACATACAACACTCCTAATTGGGTCTTGTCGGCAATGCCTCCTTGCCCTACACTACCTTGGTTTCCTCTGCTTTGTCAGTTGGCATCCAGGCTCCCTCTTCCTTTGCCCCATACTTCCCTCTCTTTTGATCCAACCTCACATGGCTATTTTTTCACCTAGGTGTGTTGTCTCTTCAACTTCACTTGTGGGATTTGTCTGGTCCATCACCCATAGGGCTGGACTCTCTAATCATGTAGCCTTCTTCTTATCTCATTCTTGTTGCCCTTCAACTTTGTCTGTCTATCAAAGGAATTGACAAGTTTTTGATGTTGGTCCATCTGCCATTCCCTTCCTCTGGGCCATCTTGCTGTGTTCCACCTTTTGGCATTTTTAACAAAACTGCCTGATACGTTGCTATGGTCTAAACCAACAACATAGCAAGGTATCAGGCAGTATGTCAACTACATTTTATCTTTCCCATTACTACCAATTGTTTTCTTTCCCTGGTCTTTCCACCTTTTTCCAGTCCTTTATTGTTCATCGACATTCTCCTCCAACTCTCATGCCTACCTGTGATCTTAATGTGGTTTTACGTGCTTTCACATGGACTTTGTTTGAGCTGTTGCTTTCTGGTCTTTATACAGCCTTTCTTTGAAGACATACTTCCTTCTCCTTTTTGCCTGTGGTCACTGTCATTCGAATATATATATATATACCATTAATTCTTTCTTCATTCTCTTTCTTCATACGTATTTACTCCTCTATCCAGATTGGGCTTTTCATCCCAAGACTTTGGCTGCTTGGAAAGGTGATCATTCTTTGGTTCCTATTTTTCTTCCTTCCATCTCTCACCTTTATGCTTGTTTGTTTCATTCCACACAGTGTTATTTGGCATTATGTTCCCTTTTTTGGGTTCTAATCATCATTCATTTTTGCCTGAATGTGTTTGCCAACTCTTGATGGTTGATGTATTCTTTCCTGGATATTGACACTTGCAGGATTTTCACATTTCCTTGAATCCAGTTCATCAACTGTCTCACTGTCTTGCATCTCATTTTTGCCAACCCATGGATGAGATCCTTCAGGCTAACATGTGGACAAATCCACACATGTTTCTTCTATTATCTTCATCATTTGACTGTTTTGTCTTCTGCAAGATTCCTCTGATTGCCATTATTCAATCTACACATCATCTTTGAGAAGGATAAGTAGATTTTCTTTTTCATCCCCCTCTTCCCTTTTATAGGATCCTGCCAGATGGCTGATGTTGCCCCTCAGGGGATAGTTATTTTCCAAAATCTGCATCAAGTCAGAGATAATGGAAAGCACTCAACCCATCCACCCTGGCCCTACCAGTGCTCACTATTGAGCTGGAGTGTTCTTCTATACTACTAATAGTATCTTTGTGGTATTAAACTTACTCAGTTGCTCAATCCAGACCATACCTTTTAATGGAATGTCATGGAAAAAGACAGCTGCAAGGAAATGACTGCCCATTTCTTTGGCCTTTGCTTGCTGGCTTTTCAAAATAGGGTTCAAAATATTTTGAACTCCAAACCACATCAATAAAACTTGTAAACATTCAAAACATAGTGGCAAATATATGGTCTTTGTACATCTTTATCATTCAAACAGTATAAAACTTCTGAGTTTTTGAAGCTGGTGGTTTCAAAATCTGTAAAATTCAACTAAAATGCTCTTTTTTTTTACTTTAATTTGAAACTTGTAAAACTAAGAAAAAAAAATCATCTGAAAGTTGGGATTATCTTCTATCCCATAATCTATTTTCTGTAGAACTCCCTTCTTTCCTTAAATTTAGTATAAGTTTCTAAATGTTTAGTTACATCAAGAGTCTATACCATGGTTTTGTGTTTTTGTATGCTATGTCATAATCAGTTAATTTTGTTGATTCCATTGCTTCTTTGTTCATTTTATTAAATGATTACTTTATCACTTGCTTTTCCTTTTAGAAAATGTACACTGGTAATTTGAAGCTAATTTAAAGAATCTACAATTGCGTGAATAATTAACCCTTTCCAGATCAGTATCTTATGCTTTTTTACTAGGGTGCATGACAAATTAAGTTTTCAAAAATTCTGTCTGATCATCCCAACTTCTACTTGAAATTGCTATATATAACATGTAAATTACTTTCAACAAAGTGGCTAGCACCTAATGTTATTTAATTAGGCCTGTGATTGTGTTTGTTCCTATGTGCATATTTGTTGGAATAAAATGGGTTAGAAATAAATAACATGGTTGTGCAGGTATAAAAACTAGCCTAAATCTGCATACAGACTCATCTTTATGGGAAAGTAACATGCATTGTGAAGTGAGTAATACAGTGTAATAAAAAAGAGAAATACAGATGAATCGTGAGATATATAGAATCTGTATAGTCTGTACAATAAATGTGTGTGTGTGAAGCCTGGCTTTTAGGTCAATGGTTAAAACATATTGCATAACATAATAATTTTGAAATGTGTCATAATGGTTTTTACTTCATAATAGATTGTAAATTTATGAAGAAAATCGAATAAGGTTTAAAAACGTTTAATTGTCATCATGCTTTACATTTGAAGTATCTGTGTTTCAGATATGCTGACATTTATGAGTATAATTAATTTACGAAAGCACGTACAGAAATTGTAAACTTGAATTATGTTCTTGATTAAACTAATTTTCTACAGGAAATTTATAAAGATCGAAAGAAGTTTTCCAAGCAAGTATTTGAAGTGGCTTCTTCAGACTTAGTGAACATGGGAATAACCGTAGTGTCATACACTATTAAAGACATCAATGATGACCAGGTATGTCTAAATTATTTTTAAAGTTTATAATACAGATCTTAGAGGAAGTTGTATGTGTATATCTGCATATAATTTAGAAATAGTTCTTGTGGAATTATTCATAGACATTAAAAGGTTGTATAATATAGCTGAACATTTTTTTTGTTTTTAAACAATATTCTAAACTTTGTGTAGATATTTTGTTCAGTCACTAATATTAGGAGTAGAAGAACGTAGCATAGTACCATTATACATAAAAAGAAGAGTATATATTTGTCAGTTTTTCTTGTTATACATACACTATACATTTTGACTGAGAGCAAATATTAAATTAGAACCATGGGAGTTCAAAGTATCTCTTTCACATTTGAAATCCTATTAGCTTGGGTTGAGGATGAATACAGTTATGAATTCATAGCCAGCAATAGTATATTTTAATATACTGTAAGGACAACAAGGGACCATTTGTTCCTTCAATTTTGTTCTTGTACACCCATCCTTGAATCATAGTACTGTAGTGTTTCAGACAGATGAAAAATATTAGTAGATAATACGTGACAAATGAATCAAATTAGTAAGTGGCCTTACTAAATCCCACCTTGCTTTTTAGAATCTATTGATTCCCCTCTTAAACTCACATAATGTGTCAGCCCCCATTAAATTTCAACAAGATCACCTCTTCCCCTACTTTTCTTAAGAGAAAATAAGTTTGGGAATTGTAACTTATCCTCATAAGACAACATTTCCATTCCAAGAATTATCCTAGTAGCCCTTCTCTGAACCCTTTCCAGTGAGTCAGTATCCTTCTTAGATTAGGAGACAAGAACAGTACACAGTACTCGAAAAGAGAGAGGTAACCATTGCTTTTGACTTAATTGTAATCAGTATGTTAATAAATAATTCAAAAACTGTTAGCTTTACTACTAGCAACAGAACACTGCTAAATAGTTTGAATGGCATACCTACAACTATATCAAAATCTTTTTCTTCAGTCATGCTATTGAGTGGATTCTCATCTGTACGAAATGTGTGACAAAATTATGTTAAGACATATACATTACCTTGCACTCACTATAATTAAAGGTAATTGGCCAAGTATTTGTCTAACTCTCCAATCACTCAAAGCCATTATATAGTACCATAACATCATCAGTATAGCTAGAAATACAAACAGTTTAATGTCATCAGTAAACTTTACTGATTTACTAATGATGCTCCTATCAATAGTGTAACATAAATAAGTAAATACAAAGACCCAAGAACTGATTCCAGAGGCACTCCACTGGTAACAAAGGTCTAGTTCGGTTGGATCCATCAATAACAGATTTTTGCTTTCTCTCACTCAACCACATTACAATTCAGTAAAGCCTCACTAATGTGATTTTCTTAGCTAACCTTCTCTTTTGAAAACGTAAGCACATAACTTCCACATTGTTTCAATTATCCAGTTAACAAGTAAAAATTAACACGTTTGTTAGAAAAGATTTCCTTTAGTGAATTGCTAATGACTCTCATTTATGATACCATATTTTAGTGAAAGCTTTTTTAAATCTAGAATTTTTCCCACTACAGAAATAAGATTAACTAGTCTGTAATTTCTAGGGCAATTCTTCTCCCTCCTTTAAGATTATAAATAACATTAGGACCTCTCTAATCTTCAGGCACTTGCCAATTATTGATCTACCAATAACAGAGAGAGTCTTGCACATTTGTTTTTTGAACTTCTTGGAGAAACATTATCTGGTCCTTGTTCCTTATCTGTATTGTTAGTTTGGCCAGCTAGTAGTAATTAATCAACTTGTAAACGTTTAGTGTAAAATTACCTTGTTTTTATGCTAGACTTGGTGATGTTTACAGTGACTACTCAAAATACCAATAGTAAAATAAAAAGGTACTGATGGTATAATGTCAACTACACCTCGTACTGCTCAGCCATTCATTACTAGTATTTGCAGCGTTCTTTTTTCTCCATGTAAAAGTACCTGGTCTCAGGTTGAAGGAAATATTTTAGAAATGTTTTAAAAACTGTCTTTAATGTTTGTTATCCTTTTTTAGCTCAAGTTGTATGAAAGTTATTCTTGAGTTTAACTGTTTTTTTCTCTACTTGTTTCCCTTTATGTTACTTTCATGGCTTAGACAGTAGAAGCATATTTGTATGTTATTGTGCAGCATCAGTGTTTTATCTTTTGCTGTTTTCACTTGTACAATGAATAAGCATTTTTTCCAGCTTATTATTATTATTATGGCACATAAATAATGTGTTTAATTTTTCATGCACTATAATGTGTATATGTATATATATATATATCAAACTTTGATTAACATATACACCTCTTTTATATTTTAGTAGTATAGCTCATTATCTTGTAAATTTTGCTTTAACTTTTCTGTCATAAGACCTTGTGATCTGAATATAGTCAGTGTAAATGTGGATACTATGAGCCTAACCTTTTAAGAACATACCTAGACACTGATTCAATGAATTTGACGATGAGTTTGTTGAAGAAATTATTTCTGGCTCTCAATTTTTTTTTACTTAACTTTGACTATTTCTTTATTTCAGTCACTTAATGCATTCCCTTCTCAGAAGTTAGTGCTAATTCTTCTTTGCTGTTATGTTTCATTTGCCATTACTTTGACAGTGTTTCGGCTCTGTCTGAGTTTATTTTTTGACATCATCTATCTTTACTCTTCTCTGTCTGCCCCTGCCCATTTTTACCATTCTTCTTACCACAAAATATGTTTTTCTGTAGATAGTTGAATTAAGGTATGTCTACAGTAACTTAGCTTTTTCTTTTTTTGATGGTATTAGTAACTTATCTTCACATTCTTGCTTTTTCCATCACTGCATAATTTCTTTCTGTACATGTATTACAAATTAATTAATCACACACTGCTGTGTCAAGCCAGTGGAGTATCAGATCTATAAAAAAACTATTTCATAATAGTAATCTTGTGAAGTAACATCTTTTTTATTTTTTTTACTTGAGCTGAGTACTTTTTTAGTTAGAATCTTTTTCTTAGTGACTTGACCACATATGGCCATTATCTCATAATCCATGTCCTTTACTGTTTATATGAAGCTTATTTTCTGCTTCTCATTCTTTTTGGTCTAGCATCTTTTAGACAAGCAGACATGAAATAAAGGTAATAAAAATGTTTGAACATTTAGATTACAAAGAAGGTTTATCCAGTATCAGTACTATTTAACCTCTTAAGACTTTACCATAATATCCTAAAAATCACAAATTACTTTTTTTTCCTAGTTTTCTAGAGAACTGTGCTATCATATGACTAGCTTTGACTTTTTTTATGGCCAACTTGCTTTATTTTTTACAATATAGATTTTTAGCTTTAAAACCACACTGACTGAACATTAATAGAAGAGGTTTGAAGCTCATATTCCAAGTTCTGATGTTTTTTGTTAAACATTGTATCAAGTCTGTTAGCATTGATGGCTATATCAGGTCTCTCACTTTGTCCTTATTTAGAGGTTAAACCATGAAATAAATCTTTTCATGATCCAAGATGAAAGGTTTTATTTCTGTTATGGTTTCTATAAAGTTTGGATGCCATCAGACAATAGTATTCCTATCAGCACTTAAGAAAAACCAATATTGTCCTAGTTACCTCTGCCACCGGATGTGGATGAAAGTTATGTTTTTACCCCTGTTTGTGTTTGTCAGCAAATATTTCTTGAAAACGGCTAAATGGATTTTGACATAACTTGGTATACATTTGTTTTATGACCCAACTTACAAGTGATTAGTTTTTGGAGGATCAAGGTCTCAGCAAGGTCATGAAAATTAAAAAATCCCTATCTGTTAACATGGGGACTAATTTTTCAAACTGTTTTTGCTCCATGTCTATGTCAAAAATGGTCAGATTTTGAAGAAACATGATGGACACATGTAGAATATTATTCCTCATTGTCTTGCCAAAAATGGTCCATGTCTGTTGATAACGACAGACATACAGACACATTGTCATATTTTTGAGAGCCAAATATGATCAGTGTTATACTGAATGACCCTCTAGTTTCTTATAAATTCATGTTTGTATATTACAACTTAACCAAGACATGGGTAGAACTGTTATCTTGGTAATCACAATGCCTATTGCATTATCAATTTCACTAAGTTTTTAAGATTTTTGTATCTGTGACAGTCTTATAATTCAAAATGACCTTCTTTGAATTATTTTTTGCTTCATATGTTTTTGTAAGATTTGTCAGTTCTCTATTTTATTGTTTCTTTCATCATTTTATTATAATGTTTTAATTATTCTTGAGCATTTTATTTGTGATTGAGAATTTACAAGCTGTATTGATAATTACAATAAACTAGACTCCACCCTCTGACCTTTAAACCTAGATCTAAAGTTCCATAAACAACAGACATCCATACAAATATTCTTCACTGTTAGATAACTAATGTTTCTGTCTGGATCTAGAAATACATCAAAGTGATATTCATTTTAGTCATTACTAAATGTATTTGATGCTGTGATGCCTATTCTGTTAATAGAAGATATCTTCAAGTCAAATGGCTCTGACTTAGTCACTTTATCAGGATCAAAATATTATTGTGATCTGTTTCACAATCTCTTATTTGGTTTTCATGTTGTTAGTAATGTTTCTATTGCAAATGAAAAAGCATTCTAACTTGCTGTCATAACTGAGTAGTAGTTTTGATATAAAAAGACACAGCAGAAAAAAAAACTCATTCAGCATGCATGTAAATAGTAGATCTGCTGAAGTGATGGTACAATGATGAGGCTCATCACTTGGCATACTATTTCAGGTTTTGTCAGTGTCCTCGTGAACTAGCTTTTCTCTCTGCTGCTACTTAAGTTTACACACGTTAGTCTTTAGATGACTTATTTTTCATTGCTCTCAAAAGGATGTTGCTTCTCACACATTTCAGATCCTATAATATTGATAATGAGTACTTACGGCCCAGATTGGTTTAACTTTGGATGCATTTTTTTTTAATCAGTCCATCCCTTTGCAGGTTAGAAGTTTTTAAAAAATTCCTGTACAAGATACTTAAGCTCTTTCAAGGATGTGCCTCTGGTTTCCATATGTCAAAATTGTTTTTAAAGATATATTCATCTTAAATAATGGTTTTTCTTTATAATCATCCTTATTGGGAGTTGTTTATTAATATGGTCTGTGTCCTCTGATATTTGAATGTGTACAACCACAAATAAAAATGCAATAAAACTTGTAGTTCATAGTTCTTATTTACAACATTCATATCACTTACACACAGATCCAAATATTGCATGAGTTAGTAAGTTAGAGAAGTTTAGTACTTGGTCTTTCTTTTGAGTTCTTCTTGAACTTTTTAAGTTATTTAGTATTTTCCATGCATAAAAAACTTACTTGATTTTGAATAAAACAATAATATATGCTGCAAAATATAATGTACATGTATACTCACATTATTCAGTAGAGGCATATTATGTACATATGAGTTAAAAAGTATTTTCTATCTACTTGTAACAAAAAACTCAGATAAGTTACAGATTTTTTCTTTCAGGGCTATCTTAAAGCTTTAGGAATGGCTCGCACTGCACAAGTAAAAAGAGATGCACGTATAGGAGAAGCTGAAGCAAAGAAAGATTCTCAAATTAAGGTGAGGAAACTTTGGATTTATATGTGTTTGTTTTTTTAAAGCATACTTTTATAAACTGGTCTATTTTTTGTGAAGATTTTATTTCACTGACTGTTGCCACTTCTTTGAGGCACAATGACCATTATTGCATCAGCTGGGCTTTTAGCTAGTAGACAAATGGGTTTACATACTGTACTGAAGGCATGATGCATTTGTAAGAGATAAATATATATCAATCAGAAGGTATCTGTAAAGTAACTTACATATACAAACAGTAACTGTCCACAAACTTTTATAAATACATTAATATGGCCCATATTACATTTTTACAACAAGCTTAAATTCTTTCTACTAGAAAAGATGTGTAGTTTTATTTCATACTTAATGTGAAGGCTAAAAGTACATAATTAATAATAAGAACTTAAAAAAACGTCCATTTAGTTTGGAAAACAGTAACCTCTTATTATTTAAGTGCTAAGCAAAAGTCAACATTTTATATATAAGGTTGGACACTCTGATAAACAGCTTGTGCCTTGTCTCAAGAGGAAGTATATATGTAATGTATCCAGACCAATCTCAGTGGAAGATTTCTGATAAAAAATTTGGGAGATTTTTCAGTAAGGAAAATAAGATCAAGTACAACCATTAACCACATTGAAAATAAAAAATGTAGTTTTTAATTTGTGTATGTTTATCACACAAGTAGCAACAAAATTGAATGTACTGTTAAAAACTAATATGGCCTGTAACTGTTATCGAAAATATTATTGTTTCTGACTTAGAATTCTGAACCATTATCTTCTGTTTTTTTCATTAGATCCAATGTTATAAATAGTATGAATAAAGTATCTTATCTACAGAAGTTGTCTTTCATTGTTTGGTAAGTGTACTTTTGTAGGGAAGCACATTATGGTAATACAGTAGTAAATTAACAAACAATGATTTGTAAGCACATATTCTTTTTTAATTTATCACTTTGGTAACTGTAATGTGCAAATTAATCATATTTGACCAGTTCGCCATCTGGTTTAAAATTGAAATACTCAGTGTCCAGATTCATTTAAGCATACATGATGGAATTGATTGTTTTGTTGTTAACGTTGCTCATCCTTTCTTGCTGATTTTTCTCAAGATATTGAATGATTTTAATCTGAAACATTGCTACATGTAAGCTTGGTGCTACTAAGGCCACTTTAAAAAGGTTGGCGAATCTTGGTTGGTCAGTGCAGTTGCTTTTGGCATTCTTCATGATAAGCAGAATGTGCCTATTCTTTTCTCTCCTGGAATGCATTTTGACAGGTCTGTAAGATGACTGACATGGTAGTGTAGGATCACTTCATTAAGCGTAGTCTCATCTGTGCAGGCGTTTAGTCTGTATTTTATCTTCCAAGTCAAGGTTGACAAAACAAGTAGTCTGGAGCATTGTATCTCTTGAACAGAAACTTCACGGTCATATTGTTGGTGGCATCTTTGTTGGTCTGATGTATGTGGGTGAAGAAAAGTTTCAACTTCTTTGAAATTACTTTATTGTAAGGTAGATAAGTATTGGCTGGCATTCCTGTGGCTAGAAAGTTGTCAGGTAGCTGGTTATAACATATGACATTGCATAATGTTTAGGCACAACAAGAGACCTATTGGTCCTTCTAGGCTATCACATCCTCTAAACTAAACTAAAACTATTAAATAAAAAAACCCTTCAAAGCCAACCCTTATCATTCATATAGTTATGAAGCTTTCTCTCAAACTTACTTAAATTTACTGCTTCCACAACATCCGAAGGGAACACATTCCAAAGACCAACAATCCTGTTAGAAAAATATAGCCGAAGAAACTGTAAAGCAAAATGTTGAATGTCTAATTAAAGAAAAATAACAAATTGGGTGTTATAAGATCATTTATTTCTAGTATTAAAATGTCTTTTGTAAAGAAAATATGCACTATAGAAAATAATACATAACTTATCAGAATGCTACAAAATTTACCTTTAACAGAGCTACCAACTGAGCTACTCATTATCTTTAATAAATAGAACCTCGTACTCAATTAGCTTTAGTTACCATTGTCAAGGGATTCAAGCTTTTCTCAACAACAACACCATATTCTTGTCCCTCCCTCTACAACTTAAAAAAAAACTACTCTCATAACAGTTCAAGCTCTTAACTTAACTTCACAGCTACAACAAATTTTTCAAAAGTCTCTTCTAAATTGACAGACCCACTAAAATTACATTTCCCAAACATACTTACCTCTTCTCACACTACAGCTATTACTCGACTGCCAGGATTTTTTCCTTTGTTCTTCTTAGCATTGGTCTGATTTTTTTTCACTTGCTCCAGTCTTTTATACCCCACTTAATTTCCCTTGGCAATATTTGTCTCATGACACTCTTTACCTACGTCAATGTGCCCTCTATCCTGGTACTGTATACAAGCACCTCATTCAGATAATGTTATCATTTTTTCAAGACTCTAGGCCTTCCCTTCCATTCATATGTTATTCAAGGTACTAACAGTGATTTGTTCCAACCTATTGTTGGGTCCTGTTGATAACACCGAATTGGCAGCTACACCCTTGTTTCTGCTTCTGCAGTACCTTCAGGAGTGTCCACCTCTTCCACTTCTTCTTAGGCCATCTCTGTGGAGGCAGCTATAATCTGACATGGTACACCTGGCTATCCACAAGCTCAAGCTTTATGCATAAAGGTTATGCAGTCTTTTGCATGGCATTGGGGTTTAATTTCTAAGGTTGCCATGTATCTGTCTCAGTACTTTTTTAGTCCTGCGATGGAAATAACACATATTGGTAATGGTGTATTGAGAGGAGGTTGATCCTACTTTGATCAGAACTGTCAACCATAACTCGTTTTTTGACCTGGCTCTTTGGCAAGGATTTTTTGCATCTTCCACAATTGTGACAAAATATTCTTTGAGTCTCCAGTACTCTCCAGATTCCTCAACTCACTTTGGGTCCTCTGTCCCAAATGACCATTCTAGTTACCTGACTTGTGTATTAAGGTTACATTACATGCCCTTTCTTAACACCTGTTTGTGACATTATTCTCATATGCCATGTATCACCTTTACTTGAAGGTTTATTTTTCATTGCTGTTGATCTACAAGCATTGCCGGTCCACAGAACACTTTAATGTTCTATCTATATCCTCAGACTCGTTCTTCTTGCCCAAGATACTGTCAGAAAGGGAGGAGGATGAATCCTTTTACTGATTCATCTGATCACAATTTCTCGCATCTATGTCTCTGATTAGATTTTGATTGTTGTTATGTTCAGTGATGGTCTTGAAAGTTTTCTGGCTCATACTAATGCCTTTAGAGATGCTAGACAATGACTTTTTATTCTGGGTGCTCTTTAAATGTGTGGAATCTTCTGCGAGTCACACCTAATCAGATTTTTCATGTTGAATTGCCCACTGGAGGACACTGTGTGGACTGGTATGTGGACCTTCTTGAATACTTTATTATTTGCATGATCTAGCAGTATCTTCATCTGAGTGTTTTTGTCTACCCCCCTATAGCTATTTTAACCACTTCTGCCAGATTATACAGAGGGGTGAGTATTTTCATTGCTTCCTTTAAGAATCCCTTACATCGTTTTAGAAGGATCCCACTCTGTGGCAAGTGTTGCCCAGGCAGGTGGGCTTTTATCAAACCAATTCTGCACTAGCAACCACTAATTCAATATATTTTATCTTGGTTGCAACAGGCTCTGTAGAAATGAGGTGTTCCATAAGACCACCTAGAAGTTGACTGGGTGGTATTACTTACTATGCTTAACCGTCACTCATAGACTATCATGAGTAAAGCATAAGGGGATCCTGCCTGTCCTTGCTGATCTTAGATTGAATAAATCAGGGTGGTTTGTTTTTAAAAATTTAGGGAACTTGTTTCACCTATTGCGCTATTTCCAGAGCACTGTCCCTCAAGGCTCCCCAATGTGTATTATTCCACATATTCTACTAGTGGAGCTAGTAAGTCCTTACCACACCCAGTTTCCAGTCACTTGGGTGGTGTACAGAGGCTTTACTTTCAGAATGTTAGAGTGAATTCCTTCACTCTTGGAGAAGAGGATGAGGTTGGGGGATCTCCTGCCTGTGTCCCTGGATGTTTTTTCTCAGATGTTGGTGGGAGAAGCACCAGCCTATGCGGGAGCCTACTCGTAATAACAATTCAGATTTTACGATTTGCTATTTGGTTGAGTTAAGCATGGCCCTCTTTTTGACCAATATTGTTTCAGTACATCTTTAATGGAAGAGGATACATTGTTTCCTCATAATTCCGAATGTAGTGTGGTCCCATCCTGGGTCCTTGATTGAGCACAGTTTGTTCCACATCCTCCACATAATTCCAGGGGCAAGTGGAATTTACCTTGCCTACATGGTTGGGGAGTGAGGATGAGTGTTCATAATTCCAGATCGGATGAGTTGTGTTTCCTCAGGTTGAGTAAGGCATATAAGATCCCATCATTCCGAGCGTGTGGTGTTGCCTTTCGGACTTCTTCAGTGTTGCTTACCTTTTTGTTATGATTCTGGTGGCTTGGAATGCATCACTATATGGTTGAAGGTTGGGATCCACTCATAAGTGTATGTATATATATATATATATATATATATCTTGCAGTCCAATTGCTCTAGCCACCAACGTGGGATATAGGGACCATGGCCCTATAACCTTGAGCAGTGGAATCTTGGCTATCTGGTTGGGCCCTGGCCAGTAGTGATGACAAATCATATAAAAATTCATCCACAGTGCATGAATTAAGTTCCCGGGTGAAGAACTTAATTCTAATAATGTTATAAATGACCCAATAACTCATTCAAAAATTCAAAATATTTTTCAACGAATCTATATGGAGTTTATTTCACCACAAGCAAAGACTGCTAATTTGATATTTTGTGCTGAAAGCAGAGAACTACCCTTACAAAACTACTTAATCTTTCTATGTTGGGCATTTTTTTGTAAATGAGCTAAAAAAAAGGTCTGACTTTTTACTTTGGGTTTTGACAGTTTATACTTATGTATTAATGGAACAAAAGTTATTTTATGATCTGTTATATTTCTGCACAAAATATATTCAATAAATAAATGCTACATATCTGGGATTATATGTGAAATATATTATTTCAATGAAACTACAGTGCAGAATGGAAATGCTTTTCTATAGTGTTTTACATTGCATAATTCAGAATAAATTTCATAGAAATTAGCAGAAACCGTATTTCTATTGCCATCTAGTGAGCACTGATTGCAATACATGATAACATGCAACTAAATTTGGGCAAATAATCAAGAGTACTAT
Source organism: Limulus polyphemus (assembly GCF_000517525.1). Classification (NCBI taxonomy): domain Eukaryota; kingdom Metazoa; phylum Arthropoda; class Merostomata; order Xiphosura; family Limulidae; genus Limulus; species Limulus polyphemus. The sequence continues at coordinate 502,181 of NW_013665999.1, read as the reverse complement.
AAAAAATGGTTTGCCCAGGTTAATTCAGGCAAATATTTTTGAAACATGTAGGGTGCCAGTGTTATCTCAAGCAAATCACAGCAGTTAATGAAACATAGTAGCTGAGTGCACTTCATTTTTAATACAGTTTTCTTAACTAGTTCAATACTGTAAGATGTTCATTCAATATCATAGATCATCACTTACATGTATGGGTTGAACATGAATTAACTAAAGTGTCTGAACTACATTTTATACAATTCTGTGTAAACATAAAACCTGTTTAATCAGGCAAGCTGAGACACATTAAAGAAACATTAACTATGCTACACTTATCTGACTTATTAAACTGGATGTACAGTGCAGATTTGATACTAAGTATACCTGATCAGGCACCACTCACCACAGAGTGGGATACAAAACATATGTATCAAAAAGCCACTGGAAAGAAATGAAAAACAAATGGAGTAGTCCATATACTTGCCTCGATGATGTTCTCTTGGCAAAGATCAGCCAGGGACGGATCTGATGGGAAAAACACAAAAAAGACGACAAACTTCCAGAGAAAAGGAAGAATACACCAGGCCAAGTGACTAGTGAATCTAACCTGTAAGTACTCAAGATGGGAAAAATTTGTCTACAATTTTAAACAAATGTCAAAAGTCACCTGATCACCTAGAATTATTCCAAAAATGGAAAGAACTTGAGACAAGACTAAATACAAACACAGCTATTGATTATGAAAATCAATCCATTGTTGAAGCCAAAATGCAGCACTGGCAGAATGTGTTGGTAAGGCTTATTACCTTAATAAGAGTACTTGGTACTCAAAACATAGCACTGGATAGGAGTTCAGATAAACTGTTTGAGCAAAATAATTTAAATTTTCTCAAATCTATGGAATTAATGGGATGTTTGATGGTGTGATGAAAGAACATCTCAGAAGAATCATGAGATTCACAATCATTACTTAGGTAAAAATATTCAAAATGAGATCATCCAGTTATTGGGAACACAGATTAAGGAAACTTCTGCCAATGCTTAAAACAGCAAAATACTACTCAGTGATTTTGGATTGCACACATGACATAACTAAAATTGAACAAATGACTCTGATATATAGATTTGTGTCTGTGAACGAAACCTGTAGTAAGTTGGCAGGCAGAATAAATATCCAAGAGCATTACGTGGAATCTCTAGAATTAAGAAGATTCAAGTGGAGCTGGAATGCCTGAATTACTTATGCAGAAACTTTGTGAGTTGGGACTTAACATTGCAGACATGAGAGAACAGAGATAAGACAACAAGGTCAACATGAAAGGAAAAATAGCAGAGTACAAAAAAGGATATAAGACTTGAATCTATTAGTTTTTCTTCTATGCAATTCCCATTCACTTAACTTTGTGCTAAATGATGTAGCTAATTATTGTACAGAAGATGTTGAGTTTTTCAGCCTAATTCAAAACATATATGCCTTTTACTCAGCTTCCACACATCGTTAAGATGTTCTTAAAGAACACAGCAAAAGCCTAAATCTTACAGTGAAACCATTCAGTAAAACTAGATGGGAAAGTGAATCAGTAGCAGCAAAGGCAATCTTGTATCAGCTTGGTTAGTGTCAAATTCCCTTCTCTATATTTCAGAGGATAGTAATTTCACAGAAAGAAACAGTGTTAAATCACGGGCAGAAGCCAGATTTATTGCAGGTAAAATTCTAAACTTCTAATATTTTTGAAACTTAGTAATTTGGTATGATATACTGTATGAAATAAATATAAAAAGCAAAAAATTGCAGGCAGTGAATTTTAATCTCTCTCAAGCAATTGTGCAGCTGGTAACAACAAAAACAATCTCCAGAATTATCAGACAGACAAGTACTTTGCAGGGGCATGGACAAATGCAAGAGAGTTGGCAGAGGAACTTAACATTAATCCCTGCTTTCCACCTGAACTGCAAGTTTGATCTCAACTGAAAAAGAAACAGTTAAACTATGAAGCAGAAAACAGGCCTATCAATAATTCAAAACAGAAATTTAACTTTTTTAATAAGTTATTGGACTCTGCTATACATTCAGTGGAAGAATATTTTACACAGCTACAGGAACACAGTAATGTGTTCAAAATTCTGTAAAATATCCCCAAAGTTTCTGAAATGGTAACAAAGGATATAATTTACCAGTGCAATGTTCTTAAAATGGCTCTCACCTGCAGCAATTCAAAAGACATTGATGCACTTGAATTATGTGATAAGCTAAAAGCTCTGTCCAGAAGAATGGATTTGGGATCAAGACCTAAAGATGTATTGGAATACATTTGCAAGAACAATATGTTGTCTGTGTTTCCATCTGTGTTGCCTAGGGCAGCAGAATGTGTAAAGCCAATGCTGTTAGTATCACACTACAATATCTTACAACTCACAGTAAATGTTTTACACACTTTCCAAAAATAATCACTAATGTTTCTAATGTTACTTGAGTTTCCTTACATTAATAACATGCACAAACTTTAATTGCCATTTTCTTTTGCAATCTACAGCTCAGTTAAAATGTGGATTTTAAATGTATATTGTGAGTGTGCATTCAGTATTTGTCTATAACAACAAACATCATAAAGTGGGGCAGCCCAAATAGTATGAGGTTGGTACAAGTATATCTGTCTTCATCATTAACCTTTGATCAACAGCATGTTAGATGTAGATTAATTTTGTTGGATTCACAAATGGGAAAGAAAAACGTTCATTGCACCCAGTGAAAATTTTAATCTGTTTGTATGAGAAAATATGTAAACAGGTTGTACAAAACTGACATATCACATTTACATTGATTGATGAAAATGAAAGAGAGTAGCTTGTTCACACATGGCCATACTACTTTGTTAGCATTTTTTTTCTCAATACTGTTCAATGAGTTGTGGTGACAGTTTTACTCTGTATGTTGAAAGTTATCAGGATTAAATTTTTTTTTGGTATTTTTAAATCTAAGTTAAGGATTGCAATCATAAATGGTAAACGATGGAAATGGTGAATTTTGTTATATTAACTTTAGTGTTTTATTGCTTGAATTTTAGGAAGCTATGGCAGAGGAAGAACAAATGGCAGCACGTTACTTGAATGATACAGAGATTGCCAAGTCTCAGAGAGACTTTGAACTGAAAAAGGCTATTTATGATATGGAAATTAACTCAAAGGTATTCAGAATTTTGAGAATTTGATAAAATTAGTTAAATATAAACAAGGAATTTGAAGATTGCAAACAAATTTTGCCATTTGCACTTACTAGAATGTAATCCTTTTCATGTTTCTGTATTAATATAATTAAAATTTATCATAGCTGTATAAATATTGTTTGTTGTCTAATGTGCTTATTACTAACAAACATTGATGTTCATATTGGTTGTTCACCCCTCAGTGACACAGCAGTATGTCTGTGGACTTACAATGCTAGAAACTGGGTTTCGATAACTGAGGTGGGCACAGCACAGATAGCATATTGTGTAGCATTGTGCTTAACTACAAACAAAACACATTGATCATTATATATATCTTAAAGTTCTTTTTAAATCCACTTATTCATCCATTCATATGACTATATTTAGTACAGAACTGATAAATTAAACATTTGCTATTATAGGTTTAGGATGATGCAAGTTTATCAAATCTATAAAAAGATAAACTTAAAACTGAATTATGTATTTTGTACCAATCTGTGTGTATGATACATGAGAAACATCTTTCTTCAATTAGAAAGCAGAATCAGATATGGCATACAGTCTGCAGGCTGCCAAAACACGGCAGAGAATTAAGGAAGAACAGATGGAAGTGAAAGTGGTGGAACGCACTCAAGAAATACAGGTGCAAGAACAAGAAATACAGCGAAGAGAGAAAGAGCTGGAAGCAACCATAAGAAGGCCTGCTCAAGCTGAGAAATACAGATTGGAAAAATTAGCTGAGGCAAACAAGTGTGTTCTTCTTTAAATATCTATGTCTTAAAAGTTTATAAGCAAGTTTTTACTAATTTCATTCTTCCTTTTACATAAATGCTACAGATTTTATATTCTTTAATAACCTTCCAGTTGTAGTCTGTCCCAGTAAAGAATTTGAAAGTTATGCAAAATGGTATTTTATTCTATACAATGTATATGAGGACTCAAGATTGATATTGCTTGTAACAAAGAAATGATTATTTTACTATGTATATTCAAAACTCAAAGTGAGATTCAGGTTCCTGTGAAGATCAGTTATGCAATTTTTTTTATTGTTTTGTTTATAGTTTTGTAGCTACTAAACTTATTCCTATGTTTTAGAAATCGTATCGTTATGGAAGCAGAAGCTGAAGCAGAGGCAATTCGTGTAAGTCTTTACAAATACATAAGTTTGAAGATATTTTGAGAAATAGGCTTAACTTTCATAGATGCTGATTGGTAATTAATGTAGTATAATTACAAAATTTTATTCTTTTTAGATAAAGGTATAAGAGGAGTCTTCAGATTTGGCGAATATGGATTACATCATTATTTAAGAAAAAGCAACCATTAATTTCTGATACGAAACTGTTGCCCTCTATTGGTGCAAATGTTCGCTCACCACTAGACTTGATACTCTCACTTACCCTCATGTATGTTAACATGAGTTATCTGCATGCTAACATGCAAATGATTATGCAGGAACCTTCTACCAATAGGAGTGCAACAATACACCTATCATAACTAGCACCCTCTCTAATCTTGCAAACTGATTTTTTAGCTTAATTGACAATGTTCATAGTTTAATTTTTTGGCTGTGTATTATCTTTTTCTCTCAGCCATAACTTTTTTGAATTTTGTACGGTTTTGAGAATTCTTTTTGGAGTTAAACTTCTCTCTTTTTTTTTTTCCTGTCAACTACATTCATCATATACACTCAATTCCATGTGGCTTCTACCTCAATGTTTCTCAAAATTTGTAGTGCACACTGGAGGGATTTACACATTTTGATTAAAGGGTTAGAGAAAAATGATTTTTAAACTCCAGGTAATTATAAAAAAAACTTTTTATTTGAACCAATGTTTTGCTTTTGCAGCTTCATCAGTGTCAGTACCTGCAATTGATGAAGCTGCAAAGATGATACATTGGTTCAAATAGAAAGTTCTTTTATAATTATCTGGAATTTAAAAATCATTTTTTCTTGAACCTTTTACTTTAGTGGCTGTAACTACTACAGCTGATTTAAAAGAACCTGAGCACATTATTAGCTTGAGATGTAATGGCTAGTTTGCGGAGAGATGGCTACATTTTTGAGGACTTCTGAGCACCTGATGATTGTTCTCTTCTACTTTGTAATGCTTTGCTTGGAAATAACGATGAGGATTTGAGCTGCCTAGTTCCTCCTACTTTCTATGATTCCCAGTTGCGTGGCATTTCTTGGGAGGTGTCCAGGCTTCCTTTCCCTTTGATAGTTCTATTCAATCAGGTAGGATATGTTTTATCATTGCCTCCCATTTCTTTTCATTCTGTTCCTGCTCTTCTCAGTGATGAGCCATTGGATCAGTTTTAGTGTTCCCTGAACACCTCAAGTTATTGAGGCTCCCAAGAGTGGTTTTGGAAAACAGTTAAGTTTGGAGGTATGTATAACTCGACCCCCATGTACTTTGAATAACCATGCTCTGGCATGTTGTCATTCTGACTTCCCTCCATAAGCTTACAGAGTTTGGTGTAGCTTGACCCTTTGTGAGGATCGAACCCCTTTTCTTCGGTTTTTGAGTATGGTACTTTTGTTTTGTACCAGCTGATTTTTTTTGGGGGGGCACATTCCCGAATCTCGGAAGCCCAGGGTTAGATCAGCCCTTTTGCTTGACTTTCTTTCTCCCACATCCCCTTATCCCAGTACCTCCCCAGGGTTGGTTCTGACCTCCTGAATATTTTCAGTTTGTCTTTGGTCTTTGGGGCACTGTTTATGGGGCAACCAGCAGTCATGGTAACTTCAGAGGAGAAAAGGTGTTTGGGCCCAGTGGGGGCCGGGCTCATATCCCCTAGGTGGGACAATGTTATGTACATAGGCTTTCAACACCAGGGTTCCATTGCACATGGTGGAAGCAGCAATTAGCCCAGTGTGGCTTTGCTCTATAATATACACACATTCCTACTCCATCAGACATGGTACAACAGTGTTTCAACTGCTTTGCCCAAGTTTGGAGATAATTTTTTACAGATCCTTGGGTTCTGAGGTGATCACATTTGGTCTGTTCCTTTTTTTGAATTTCCCCTCTCCTCGGTTTTCTGTTTCCTGCCAGAGGGATTTGCTTTTCAAGGATGCTATCATATGGAGAGATCCCTATGTTTGTGGTTCTTATTCTTGCCTGTTTGTTGTTCCCTCAAAGTTAAGGGACTAGTACTCTATCATCACTTAGTCAGTTTTGAACCATTTATTAGTCCTTCTACTTTTCATCATGGGGTCATAAGTTGTCCTTTGTTAGGTTTTCCCTACTGGTTTGTGGAGAATGAAGGTTTTGTGTCAGATGCATTCCTCCTCATTAACTTCTCCCCTGCATTCTGTCTTTCTTCATTGGTCCATAGGGTTGTGTTTTCAGTCCAGATTTCTCTGTTGGACCTCTCCTTGGCTCCTTACAGTTTGGATGGTATAGGTTTTTGTTCATCTTGCTCCTTTCCAGGAGCCATCTTTTCCAACATAGGAAGGATGTCTGGCTTCCTCATGTGTTTTATTCACCCCATGCAATACATTCATGCAATCATTCATCTTATTTCCTACTCAGTTGGGCCCAATCTTCTCCCTTTTTGGCTTAGGGCTAAGGCAATTCTAATTTGCTGCCTCTCTTCCTCTACTTTTCCCATTTTGCATTAGGTTCTCTCTCATTTAGGGACATGGGCTTTTCAGGAAGCCCTCATCACTATTGGTCATGGCCTTTTGTGTTGTCTTCTGTAGATTTGTTGGTCCAGAGGAGTCTTGTTTAGAATCTGTTAGTGGCTTCTTTCATCCTTTCTTCCTGACCGACTTAGCCTAGTAGGCTGGATTGGGTCCAAACCTTTTTAGGTGTTCCTCCTCCGAGTCCATAATGTCTCTTTTTTTTTCAGGTGCTTCTCTTTATGGTTGAGATGATTTTCTGGCTGCTCAGGAGGTTTCTGGTTGGTGCTTTCTCTCAGAGTCATTTTGCCTTTTCCATCCCTGTGGGCTCCTAGCAGTTCGTTGGGCTCTGGTTCACATTCTTCCAGTTCTACAGGGACAGTCAGTAGTAGTATTTTACGATTACTCGTTTCTAGTCTCGTATTTCTTCAGACAAGTGGGCACTTGGTTAAGTTACCTCATGTGTAGGCCACTGGTCCTCCTGTGTTTGGCCACAGCTTTTACATTCTTGTGCTGGCTTGTCATATTCTGGGTGCCCTGTATCTCGTAGATCATTATCACTGGCTCTCCCCTGTAATGAGGTCCACACTGATTTTTTCCATGGTAACTACTCCTGTTGTTTTTTCCTTGGAATCTTTCCCAGTCCTGTGGCCATTATGGTAGGATTTGCCAGTAGATTTGCCTAACTTATTTTTTCCTTTCTCCAGATATATGATGTGATTTCCAAGCATTTCTTTTTATATTTGTCACCTTTTCCTGTCCCTGGCTTGCTCATTTACATCATCTGTTGGAGGACTTCTTTGGTACCACTATGTGGATCACTCCCCATACCTTTTCTGTTTATTATCTTCACTAACTGGCTGGACAAGGGATTTTGTCTTCCTTCAGTCACCATTTTACACTCCTCTGTTTCTTTGTGAGTGGTAAGTACTCCATTTATTTTATTTTTCTTTGCAGGGGCCTTTCTTGCATGCTTCGATCCCACTCTGTGGCGAATGTTGCCCGATCATGTATATTTAGTCTTAAATATGCACTGTAAGACCTGTGATCATATACCATGTTAGATGAGCATGATGTTGAGGCTCATCTTACTGTGGGCCTGATGTACAATTCCAGATGTTGCCAGGTGTTGGTTGATGAACTCCGTCAACATGTTCTTTGAGATGGGGTGATCTACAGGGCTGCTAATAGGTATACTTCATGGTCTTGTACTTCATAAATATGTTTGTCCTGGCCCATACACTCATGGACTAACATGAGTAAAGCAGACAGGGAAGCTCCAGCTGTGATGATCTATGGCATTTGAGGCTCTTCCTACCATGGACCAGATGTACAATTCCAGATGCAGAAAATGTTGGTGATCGACTCCATCAAAGTGATTATTCTGCTTTTCAAAATAGGATATTTCTGGTGCTGCAGTCCTCTGGACTCTCCAATGCACCTTTTCTCTACTTTCTTCTAGTGGAGTATGGGAGTCCATGCCACTTACCAGTTCCTAACTGTTGGAGTGGTGGACCATGGAGGCCTGTCTTGGTGAATGTGCACAATCCCACTCAGTTGAGAGTAGGGTAGTGGCATTCGGCCAGTGTAGATGGCATGATGCCCTTCTTACCATATACAGGATGTTCAATTCCAGTACCATCGTGGGAGACTGGACCAATTCTTTCTTTGTTTTTGCCCATTTGGTGACATATCACTAATACTCTTTGCTTATTAGTAATGTGTTGCCAAATGGGCAAAAACAAAGGACCCTTTCAAAAAATTGTAATTGTAAGAAGTAATGGGACCCCTTGGTGTAGAGTGGCTAGGACGTAACAGACTGTGTATGGGAGTTTGACCTCAACCAACACCTGGTAGCATCTAGACTTGTACATCAGGTCCGTGGTAGAAAGAGGGTTCTCTACCTTCTACCTAAAAAATGAGTAATGGCAGGGAAGAGAAGCTTCCGTACCAAGAACCTGCTTCTGGATGCATACACCTCCAACTCAACCAACACCAGATCTACCAGGAACCGACATCTGGAGGACAGTAGGAAGGTGGAGAGCCAAAGTGGGTGTTCATCTCCCATCCAAAACCAGATGGCAGTGGAAACTTATCATCCAGTCTGCAGTAGGAAGAGGGTAACCATCCAAACACATGGAGGACTTATGTGGCAGATGATAGGATGGAGGGTGCCTCAGCCAGAGAGGCAAACTACAATATATATATATTTGTTTTTAGTTCCTTCTCACACCCCATAGTTTTCCTTTGGGTGCTTCCTTAAGGGGGATCATCTTCTCAGTGTGGGATTCTAGCTTTTTGTGAGAAGAGGTAAGATATATATCAGAAAACTGAAAATGTATTACTGATGGATATTTAATTCCTCTCACATTTCCCATCCATCCTCCCCCCCTCCAGTGTGGATTGTGTGATCTGACCAATCTCAAATTGGTTAACAGCTGCTAGACTAGAGAGGGTGCTAATTACAATAGGGGTAGTGTTGCACTCCTATTGGTGGAGGGTTTCTGCATAATCATTTGCATGTTAGTATTCAGATATCTCATGTTAACAAACATAAGTGAGAGTATCAAGGCTAATGGCGAGTGAAAATCTGTGCTGATAGAGTGAAGTATAAGTCAAGAAAGCTTTTTGTGAGAGGAGATAAATATCTATTGGAAATACATTTTGAGTTTAGGAAATTGTTAACTTTACAAGCATTATAACTAGAATTAACATTATGTGAGGGTATCTGAAAAATTGTACATTTTCACAATAAAAAAAGATAGTTATCTCTTTAATTATATCAATTAAATTGAAAGATGTCTGAGATAATTTGATTTAGAGCACATACATGTCACAATTGAGGAGGAAACTTTAACAGAAGATATTAGTTTGCTGTCATTGACTTTCATAAGTACCAATAACACTAAAGTTATAGAACCATACATCTTAATACAATAATAGTATGATATTCTGAATGTCTTTTGCAATTTTCTCTTTGGGATATTTTATCTTGATGCAAATGAAAGTTTACTTTTATTCATGCATTACAAGTCTTATCAGTAGCTAGAGTACCTAAGGTTTTTCATTCACAATACATTCTTCCCAGCAATACTACTCGCCTCTAAACAGAACAAATAACTAGCACTCAGTACTATTGTCAGATTTCTTTTTTGCTTATGTATCTCTGAATGAGCTCTCACCCCTACATGTAATTGTGTGATCTGCAGTAGTCTATAATGCAACTTGCATTAGACTATACCTCTTCAGCAATAGGAGGGTGACACATCCTCCTTGTACAGTATATTGAGTATATTGTTGAAAGTATAGTCTAATGCTGATTGAATCATAAACTAGCACAGTTCATGTTATTACATGTAAGAGTGAAAGCTTGTTCAATGCACGAAAACTTTGGCCAGCAGTACTAAGCAATAGCTGTTTGTTCTGTGTAGAGGTAAGTACTTGAGTGTTATTAATTCAATTTGTTTTACCTAGTTATGTGAAAACTTCAATGGATTTATATCAAATTTATACTATGAGTGAAAAAAAAAACATTAACACCATTGGACTATGTTATCTCATTAAGAAAGTTTAAGCAACACTTTGACCTATTTATGCAACATAAATATTTGTATCTTACTTTAAATCTGTTATGAAAGTCATTTCTGGTATATTTTTGTCATGGTGTATTTAATGTTATACAAAATTATTATATGTATTTCTCTCAAAATTTGCAGAGACCTTTTATGTAATAATTTTCTATCGTAAGTAGCAGTTCCTTTATGTAAATTTAATAATATCATATAAACTTAACCTTATGACCAATTTTGTATTCCTACACAACAGTTGTACTGGGAAGGCTGTAAAAAACACCATTGTACATCTCAGTTATTTTACTTTAATTACATGAACTGTCATTATGCCAAGTTAGTATAGGCATATGATAACAGTTTTTCAATTTTCTTTAATTTGTATAGCTCAAAGGAGAAGCTGAAGCATTCTCTGTGGAAGCTAAAGCTAAGGCAGAAGCTGAACAAATGGCTAAAAAAGCTGATGCTTTTAAAGAATACAGTCATGCAGCAATGGTTGATATGATCTTGGAAACCCTACCAAAAGTAAGAAATTGAATTAAGCACCATCCTTTGATGTTGTATTTAAACTCTCTTTAAACAATATATTTTTTCCAATACAATTTATCTTAAAATGACATTATGTACTGAGTTGTACATCTTATGAATTGAAGGTACATTTGTTCAAAATTGTTTACTAGATAGCATTGTACATCTTATAAATTGAAGGTATATTCATTCAAAATCTTTTACCAGACAGTGTTGTACATAGATCAGTATACACATAGAAAATAAGAGTTTCAAAATAAATGTTAAACAAAACTAAATTTTACTGTAACCTAATTTATATTTATTGTATAATTTTAATAAAACAGATTATCTTTTCAATCCATGTTCTTTCATCCTATGTCATGCTTCCTTCTGAAATGAAGATGTTTTTATTTGCTTGTTTTTATCATATTGTATTGTATCACTGGTAGCACAGTATTCCATTTATCTTGTATATGACCAACAGCATTGGTTGGAATGTTTAATTTATAAAGTTTTGCCGTTGTTTATTATTATACTTATATTATAGAGTTTGTTTTGCATTGTTAGTGTAATTTATCGATTTAGAATTAACTTAAATATTTTAAGTTGACATAATTTTGTGAGATACTATTGGGTTTATGGCTGAAAATATCATTGCAACAATATGGATACTCAACTGATGAAATAACACAGGTCTGCGATGGTTTTATTGTCTTGAAATTTTTACATGTTCTACACTAATTCCTTTATGTTGAATCCAAAAATGATATCCATTTCTCTCCATCACGTACAGATTTTTCACAAAAAATCATACGTACTTTTACATAAATTAATCATTTTCATTGAAATCTGGTCACATTTTCTTATGTTTTAGATGTTAACAACCATTGGCTAAAGATTTCTCTATACCAATCACGATGTGAGAGTCTTATCAATTGGTCTAAAACCCATGAGAAATACACCACTAGTATATAAATGGTTAGTAGGCCGCATGATGTGTCATTATTACTGGATTCTTCAGAGATTTTGGGGTCAGACTTTGGGCTAAGAACTTACATCTCCAGGAACATCATTTTACTGGTACAGAAATTGTGAGAAAGTGTTTATGCCATACTTTTCGCAAGAAGATTCACTGGTTTATTGCAACAATATTGCTGAATTAATACCAATGCTAGGAGCTGCAGTCTATGAACTAAGTGAGTGGTGATTATTCATTGATTCCTCCAAAGAAGTCTAAAAGGTGTTCTCCCTCACTATGGTAATATATATGCATCTGTTCCTATTCATCATTTGACTCACTTGAAGGAAATGTACGAAAGTCAAAAAACAATGAACATGAAAGTTTGGTT
>NW_013665999.1:476219-488991 GCF_000517525.1 Limulus polyphemus | reverse complement strand
CTTCACATAAAACTGGGCTTGGTGAAGTAGTTTGTAAAGGTCTTAGACAAAGATGGCAACTGTTTCAAGTATCTATATGTGTAATTCCTAGCTCTTTCAGAAGTGAAACTCAAAGAAGGAATTTTTGTTGAGCCTCAGATTAAGAAATTGACTTCAGATTAACATTTCGAAAGGACAATGAGGAAAGTTGAAAAAGAAGCATGGATTGCCTTTAAAGATTTTATTGACCAATTTTTAGGAAGCAACAAGGACCCAAATTATGAAAAATTACAATAAATTCAAAGAGTTGGGTTGTACTATGAGCTTGAAAGTTCATTTCTTACACTCACATATTGACAATTTCCATGAAAATCTCGGTGCTCTCAGTGAAGAACAAGGGGAAAGGTTTCATCAAGACATCAGGGAAATGGAGAGGAGGTATCAGGGAAGATGGAACATGATGACTGATTACTGCTGGTCATTGAAATGAGATGCTCTAGATGCAGTACATAAAAGAAAGACCACAACACAGTTTTTATGACTAAAAGACGTCGATTTCACAAAACAAATCAGGATGAATGAGGATGCATATTCATTTGACATCAATGTTCTTACCTTTTCTTCAGTTTGCTTGTATTTTTGTTAACAAACATAATAATAAAAAAACTTTCATCGTGGTAAACAAAATAATAATTTGATCTAAGTAAGAGTTTTTTTTCTTTGTAAAAAACCCTTACGTGATAGAAAAAAATGAATATTATTTTTGAAACCTGCGTAGCTAAATTATGGAAAATCCATTACTAAACCAAAACAACTTTTATGAAGGCCTGTGTAATTAATTCTTTGTAAATAATAATGTAAGAAAAGTATATTTGATTAGTTATAATCATTACTGAGTTAATTTTTAGTTTTGATCTAAGTAGGTATAGCTTGTTTTGATTGGAAGCTAATATTGCTATGTGTTATTATAATACACGAAGTATGGAAGATTTGATGGATACCATTGTGTTTGGTTATTTTTGTCTACATATTGGTAAATTCAAGTTTAACAGACTGTAATTTTTCTAAAACATATGATTTTGGTTAAGAAACTGCAATAAGTCTTTTCTTTATATCAGTATTAAGTTTTATGGTTTCTTGATCTCTAGCATTTTTTCAGCTATGGAGGCTACATTTATGATTATCAGGCAGGCTGTATCACTGTTTTTGTAGGGATGGCTTGGATTGTTCTTTATCAAAATGGTATTTTGAATATCTCCTCAATAGGTCATCAGAATTTTACAATACTGTACAGTGTTTAATTTTATAACAATATCTACATTTGCCCCTGAAGAAGAAAGGTCCACCTTTTAAAAGCATTCGGGTTATAGGGTTTTTATCATTTTGTATCAATATTTATTGAACCTACAATTTTTTCTGACATCAGGTATGTAGTGACTGAGTCACATGTTCTGGCAATGTCTTGTAAATATCTTAGCAAAAAGTTTGAATTTCTTGTTCTTCTTTCTCTCAAAACCAAAACAATAGTGTCAACCAGTTTCACTGAGGTGACATAGTTTCAAATGGAGTATCCACTTTATTAGTATTATTAGCAATTAGTAGTGACTAAAAAATATAATCATAATTCTAGTGTAAATGATGTTATTGTTACCCCTGGAAGTTGCCTTTTTTCAGACGTTTGGTGTGCCTTTAAAAAGCTTAGTACAGGGTGAAAAAGGAATTACCAGCCAATAATAGATAAACAGTAAATATTATAGTAGGAACCTCAATGTATATAAACTTGGTTATAAATACAACCTTCCTACATCTATTGAAACATTGCATTACAAAAAACAAGCAAACATGTAAAGAAAAACTTTTCAAAAAGGGAAGTAAACTTAGGGATGGCCAATATCAATCCATCAAAAAGAAATACAAACAAGGGATGTAAGGATTGATATTAGCCATCCCTATATTTACATCCTTTTTTGAAAAGTTTTTTTCTTTACTTGTTTTTACTTATGGAGTGCAATGTCACTTGAGAATAAAAATAGATTACAATATATAAAAATTACAATTTTGATAGTTGGGGGAATTTTTTAGTTTAGAAATGACCCTATTTGAGTACTTCTGTATGGTATTTTTGCATTTTCAATTGCCCCTGCTTTCCATCTTATTATATTTTGTGAGAATAGAACAATTCCAAATTTAGTATGACTGCTCAAGACTGTTAATCCTCTGAATGTAGTTAGGTCAAAGTATGCATTTCATGATTTTTAACAGATAGTGTTAGGGTAGAGAAAATGACAGATAAAGTACAAAGTTTTCTTGAAAGTAACTTTTGATATTCATTTAGGAGGTGTTAGAGGTTGTCCAAATAAAATTTTAAAACTATAAATTGGAAAAAGTCTTTTTAATCTTAACATGAAAATCGCTTTGCACTCAGGCTGGGTAGAGTCTAAGTCACATTCTGACTACATAAGTTCAAAGACATATTTTTAGCAAAAATGCTTAATTAAAAAAACTGATTTTTTCTGTACAAAAGGCTTATAATGTTACTAAAATCTTGCCAAATTTTATGAAGATACACTTACTACACTACAAATTATAGTATGTATAGTTTCACGGTTACCTGGCAGTTGCGAGGTTGGTCAAAATTTGTTATAAGTTACTGTAATTTTTTGTTTGCATGTATTGCACATAGATACCTATGTGCTTCTGTATAAATGTTTATGTTGTCATACTAAATTATTTTTTTGCAGTTTTTGTATTGCCACACTTAGGCAAAATATAATCCTGGGGTTCTAGTTGTTCACTAAACTTTAACTGAGCATGAGGTGCTCAAAATTGTTTGCAGTGTTTATATCTATAAAGAAATAAAGCTGAAGATCTCTTTCTTGTATCCTACTTGGAAGACGTAATAGTAAATTATATTTCTGACCTATAAATTTTATTTTTTAATATTTCTTATTAAGAAGTAAGTGTCTAAACACTTTTTAGATAGCAGCTGAAGTAGCAGCTCCACTTTCACAGTGTAAACGTGTTGTGATGGTTTCATCAGGAAATGGAGAAGTAGGAGCCAATAAGCTGACTGGAGACATTTTGGATATTATGGGAAAGGTGCCAGATATGGTCACTCAGTTAACTGGAATTAGTATTAACAGTGTAAGTATATTACAGAACTATGAGCTGAACCATTTGTTTAATCCAGTGTGATTATCAGAGTATAACATCATTCTTTGTATACATTTTATCTCTTTATTTTTTTTCTTGTGGTGTGACATGATAAGAATTACCTGGATTTTGCTACATATATGGGTAGTTTGAGAAATATGGGAGGAGTATGAAATTTTGCATTTTAGTGATTTCAATGACTGACTGAGAATATGACATCAGTTTTTAATAATAGTTTTACTAATACAGACCTAAAGATACATTGAGTGACCGTGGCATTTGATAAAGAAACAGGACTAGAAAGTGACTTATTAGTGCTGTACCTAAGTGTACTGTAATTGTTTGAATTAAAAAACAATCAACTTAACAATGGATATGTTTTATGTATATGTCAATGATCCTGAAAGTTTATTCTCTCCTTTTCAGTCATTGAGGGCTACTCAAACTTCAGTGTGAATTGAATGAAGACAAGTAAAAGATTGGTGTTTTGGCTCTGATTTCTTTGTGCTACATATATTTCAGACCACAGAAATATTTTAATATAACTGAAGCATAAAATGTTTATATGCTTTGTGAATTAAAGCTCAGATCAGTTAACTGTACCAATGTTTTCAGGTTATAATCAGTATATTGTTTGGTTATACTCATAGTTTTTAAATAACACGATGGAAGATTAGCATACAGTCTGAGGCTTACATTCCTAAACTGTTTTATGTTGTTATTTTTCATCATTTGATACATAAGTTTAGTTTTAATTAACTCTTAACAATTTTTTTAAGTATCTCACCACTTCTCATAAGTATTTTCTTCAGTATCCAGTGTTAGCTTACATGGGAACACAACCATTCTGAGTATCTACGTGGTTCAAACAAAACTACATTCCTGACATTTTCTATTGGCAGGTATCCTTCCTTAAACAGGACTACATTACTATTGTTCTTCCTTTGACACTATTGTATAATGTATCTTCAAGGAGAAGGACATCCTCAGTATTCATCTGTAACTTAACCATTTTTGGTAATCTTTAACATGGATCACACCTGAAACCCAAAGCACTTAATTGTTTTGTATTTCTGTAATCACTTCATGGTAGCTACTTTATTATTTTTACAATACTTCAACACATTTCAATAGTTATTTAATCTGAATTCTTTTTCCTGAAACCTTCCCCTTTTTAAAATACTTGTAGACTGTCATAGAAAGGATAAATGATATGTAATTTTCATATGATATAAATTTGAATGCTTATGTGGCACAGGAGTTGTTCATGTATAACTTTTTCAATGTTCACATGTTCCTTACCAAAATATCAATGATACTCAGAATACATATAATTTAAGGACAGCATGGGATCTTTGGTCCATCTAGGCCATCCCATCCACTAAACTAGACTTTGGAATAAAAATAAGACACTCAAAACCAGCCCTTATCATTCAAATATTTATCAAGTCCTCCCTTTAACTATCTTAAACCACAATCTTTAACCATCCTGTAAGAAAAATAAGACTGTCTTAGTTGAAGGTGACTTCTACCCTGCCAAAATTTATATTTTTGTCCTCTTGTCTTACCATTCTCACTATTAGATACAAAAAAAGGTGTTGCATCAATACTATCAGTTCCCCTAACAATTTTAAACACCTCGAATTAATCCAGTTTGACTCAATTTCATTTATAACAACCCTCTGCTTTCTTCCATCCAGCCAGTTTTCTATTCAGTGAACTGACCTATCCCCCACATATACACAGATATTTTTTTAGTAAGCTTTTATGTGGCATCTTGTTAAATGCTTTCTGAAAATTCGGGTAGTAAATATTAACCTCTTTGAAGAATGTCAAAAGATTAATAAGGAGAGATTTTCCCATAGTGAAATCATACTGACTAACCAACAAAATGTTTTGTTAAATCACTTTGCAAGACAGCTTTTATCAGGCTTTCAAAACTTTTCCCACCACTAATGTAAAACTAATAGATTTATAATTACTGGGACACTTTTTATCACCTATTTGGAAAGAGGAGTATCATTCACCAACGTCCAGTATTCTAGCATCTGCCCACTCTTCAGTGATTTACAAAAAAATAGTAATAAGTGGCTCATATAGCTAATCCTTATCCTCATTCAAAACCCTTGGGAAAATATTATCTGCCTTAGGAACTTTATCATTCTTTAAATTTTCCAATTTTTTCTTAATGAGCTTAGAATTAATTTAATCATCTTGTTTCGTTTTGTTTCCATCTAGCAACTGTTTAGGATGAAAAATATTGGAGAAATTTTCATTTGTAAAAGTTAAAGAAAAAAGTAAAATTTAATACCCTATACATCTCATTTTAATCAGATATTAGCTTTCCTGTATCATCCTTCTAAGATCCTACTCCCATCCTAACATTTTGCTTACCCTTAATGTATTTAAAGAAATCCTCACTTACTGATTCTTACATTTTCAGCCAACCTTTTTTCATATACTGTTTTTGATTTCCTAATTTTCTGTTTCACTATCTCTCTTGATCTTCTACAATTTTTTAAATCTCCCATCATACCAGTCAATTTAAACTTCTTACATTTTAATGCTTTTATTTATTTTATCCTTTGTACCCTTTGTGAATCAACATTGTCTTTTACTTACAGACAACATTTTTTATTTCTTTAAGGAACATGTCTATCTCGAATATTTACTTAACTGATCCCACAAATCCAATCAGCCAACCTGCTTATTCTTACATATTAATCTAAGCCTAACATTTATCCCTGGTGACATACTTATGATTTTATCCCCACAATTCAGTCTTGGCAGTATTGCTTACAGTACCTTTTCTTTAAATGTCTATATCAATATATTTTACTTTATCAATTAGCTCCTTATATCCCCCACCCCATCCCTGAATAGTATAATATAATTATGTTCTCCCTATTTACCCCACATACTATCCTATTCACATGCTGTACTAAAGAATCATGTTTTTCATTTCCATCCTTATCTATTCCTTTTGTTTTCCTTACCTTACCTAGTTCCTCACTTGCATTAGTGAAAGGCTGAAGCCTGTTACTTAATAGAACCTGCTTATTACAATTAAATCCACTATTTCTGGCCCTTCTAGTACTGTTTCTGACTTCTGAAAGTCATTATTAGCTATTGTATCATTTGCATACAAAAACTAAATTCCTGCCATTTCCCACAGTTTACCAGCTTTTAATTTATTTTATTTTAGTTAGTTTCACATTTTTCTATCATACTACAAACTACATACAAATTGCATATCTTCACTACTAGCTTCCCTAAAAGTATATGAATTTGGTTCTGTAATTACATGAGTATTCTTATTACATCCTTTGCAACATCATGAAGAAGACAGACAATGTGTGATAAGAAGTACTTTTGTTCTTGTTTTTCTGTGTATATTTTTAATATCTTAAGTTGTTTTTTTTTAAATCAATAAATAAGCTGTCCATTTTTAGATATTCATAAATTCCCATCTGTTGTTCGTGTTATTCTGCATATATATACTTAAAATGTAATACAGTATGTATCTTTGTTGTATCCATACATTGTCTGTATAAATATATGTGGCTAAAGGGGAAGTAACATGATGGGTTTTCTATTAAACAAAAAGTTTTCAATTATAAAGCTGCCAAAAAAAATGTACTGCACCACTGTTACCAACTATCAATTTGATAGATTTTCATCAATCTGAGATTTGTTTAAATCTCCAAACTTAAATGTGCATAGTACTTTAAAAACTGCCTTTTTTTTGTCAGGCCCATATCCTTGGGACCCCACCTTCCACTTGCTCAAGATCAGTCTTGAGTCCTAAAAAATAAAAAAACTTAACTAATCATTTTTTTTTTATAAATCTTCATCAATGGGAACTATTCTTAGAAGAGTTCAGTTCCTGTTGGGCATTATCATATTATCATAACAAAAATTTATTTTGTTACAAAGTTTTCATTTTGCGATGCACCAAAGAGAAAATGCTTTATATAAACAATGTAATAAAATCAGCACTCTTTAGAATGATGTGAATATCATTCTAAAATGGTCTAAAGATATATAGATAAATATATCAGTCAGCAAGTGTATTGATTGTATTCACTAATTTATAGTTTTAGCAGTTCTTTATATCTATTATGCAATATTTATTATTGGTTGTTGACTGCTTTAAATTTGTTGTTGATTGTTAATTTTTTAACCTATGGTTGGTAATGTTGAAGTTTCTTCAGATTTTACACTGATTTTTATGTTTTTAAACATGACAAGCTTTTTAATCACATTACTGTTTGGACTTCATAATGTTCTGTTGGACTAGATTCAGGTTTTTTTGTTATGGACATTTAATACTAATACTGTTGTAGTTTGTTGAAAAATATATTTTATTTTTACTATTGTTTGCATATTATTAAACTTGCATATTAGTAGCACTTCATTAAGTCATTATTAATCTGACTGATTGTGTAAAACATAAAATGTGCATGCTAAAATGCTCTTGTTCATGTTGTCCCTGTTGGCTTAGGACATAAATCACATTACCTAGTGATTGATATGACTCGTTGAGTTTATTTACACATGCTCACTATCACATCTTAAGTAACTTGTGTACAATTCACATGATTCAAAGGAAGTTTTCTTGGTAATTATTTCACTTTTAGAAGACCATGACTTCAATAAACTTTCAACATTATTATTGAATACACTTAAAAGCTCTAAACTACAAGACCTCAAAGATTCAGCTAAACAAGGGTATTCGATGACGAGGAACCCACTTTGAGACTAATAATGGCTGGAGACGGCTTGAATGGGTAATGAAGAAAAACTTTAGGGTATATTTGTTGAGTGCTTGAAACAGAAGGGGGTCACCTTTCTGACTGAGATGTGTGTGAAGTTTACCAGCATACAATGTGAGCTTGCAGTATTTGTGCTGTTTCCTAAAGTTTACTTGGACAAATGGATTTCTAATAACCAAAATAAGTTTTCCATCAATTTTCTAACATTAAAATTATTACCAGTTACTTTTTCTTTTTGTATTAAAAAACTTGAAAGTGCCACTAAATGGTAAACATTATAGGTATGCCAAAAACCATTATTTTAGGTATCTTTGTAATGAAATTATAAAGTATGAAAAATTACTAATAATTAACATGTCTAGAATATCAGGTATCAATTTTATCTAAAAATGTCAGACACCATGCCTGGAATATCCAGTATTCTCAATGAAGCTTTCTCTGAGTTGAACCACTTATTGCTATCTCTATTTTTTTAGATTAGATAGAAAGTTTTTAAGAAATAATGGTAATCCACAGAAAATTGAGTAGGAATCAAATAGCACTCCAAAAAGCACAATTTCTTGTCTTAAATTTCTAATGGTCTTAACAAGAACAACAAAATAACTGTCCATAGAAATCTACTTGCTGTAGAAGTTCTTCTGAATAAAAGTGTTATCTAACAAACACACCTGAGTATCAAACACAAGTTGAACACTTGCTTTCAAAATGTTTAAAAAGCATTGCTTAATATATGAGATTAGGCTAGATAGTATTAAATTTACCATTAAAAAGTATATCCTGGTAGGATGAAGTTCAAAAATCTAACAATTACCTTTCAGTTTTCAGTGGGTCTTGAGAGGTTTTTTCACCTTATAACTGGTAAAGTATCAAGTTTAAAGTTCTTGTGATGTAACCAAGTATCTAGAAGATTATTACTCTACATTTTTAGGTAAAAATACTTTGAATAATTGCCTTCATTCTGCTTTCCTTGGTCATGATCAGATTCCTTAATAAATACATTCATTTGCAATCATAACTGTTCTGTCTAAAACATTGTCTTTGAAGCAAAGAAATATGGATAGCTAA
This sequence comes from Limulus polyphemus, assembly GCF_000517525.1. Taxonomy (NCBI): domain Eukaryota; kingdom Metazoa; phylum Arthropoda; class Merostomata; order Xiphosura; family Limulidae; genus Limulus; species Limulus polyphemus. Next base: position 480,019 of record NW_013665999.1, on the reverse strand, counting down.
TTTGTAAATAGTGGTATAACAGTTATGTATCTGGTTCTTACAGGAATTTCAATGAAGCTTATCGGTTTGTCAAAATTATACATCTGAATTTCATATATTTCCAAGAATATAAAAACTGTACAGGATCTTGAAGGAAAATGATACAAATTCATATGTAGTTTTCTTTTTGCCATGTCACTCTTATGTTAGAGAATTGGTTTCGAGCAAAATCAATCAGAGTCATGTTTAATCATAACAGTTATGATGGAAATGCTCAAAATGTTTTTTTTATTGACAGAATAATAATTATTATTCAGAAATAGTTACATCTAACTGCTTTCTGTCCATTTTATGTAGGAAAAGCTAGTAGTAAAGTAGAAACTATTATCACACTTTTAGGAAATAAACAGTAATTGATAAACACACTGTAGTGCTGATGTAAGTTGTGATTTTTATTCTTGAAGTTTTGCAGTAACATTAAATATGTTACTAATAAATAGTCTATACTTAATTGTTAGTAACTGGTTGTTTATAGCCTATTCTTTGTGAAGCATTGCATGAGCCTTTTCTGTTAGATAAAGTGTACATTGTTTTGTAGCATGCATGAAGTTTCATAATACTTTGCTCCATTGAATGTGTAGTTAGAACATTAATTATATTTTAGTATTTATCAGTGACTAACCTAAATGACGGTTTTAACGTCTGATAAAATTTATAAGATGAATAAAAAGCTGAAAAAGATCTGCATAGATAGTATGATATTGTAAAAAATAAACAACAGTAGATGGATAACATTGTAAATTTATTTTGAAATAATGACAACAGTTTGGACCAAGGACCTTCATCAGATAGTGCCTAAAATTGTTAGAAAAACTAAATGAAAAACAAATATGTTAGATGCATTAAACCATCAAGGTTAAAAAGAGAGACACTTAAATGCCAACAATGCTACATATGTATCAGCAATACATTGAACTGCAAGCTTCAAGTTTGTTAAGAGGTTCATCAAAGTCACAAGGTTAAAAAGAGTCAAGGTGTTCAGCAACATCATGGTCAGGAATTCAATCAGTAACATAGGGTTGAAGATGCAACCAGATGGTTACAAAACAGGAACAGTTTTAACATGGGTTTTCAATTATGCACCTTGCTTGATAGATGCTCACCCAACACCAGTGGATGCATAATCTAGAAATGTTTGCTTAGCCTACACAAAAGTGTTTTTCTAACAATTAATGTAATGTTTCTATATTCTGTTATTGCCATTTGAATTTGTTTCTCATTTAGTTCTTATATCTACTCTAGGTAACATGTGATGAAGGGCTTTGGCCCAAAACATTGTCATAGTTTATTTCAAAAGAAATTTATAGTGTATTACATCTGCTATTGTTTATTTAGGATAAAAGGAGACCCATTTAAAAGTATTAAGGAGCGGTTTGTATTAGTATGTTTTAATGCCAGTTTATTATTGTGTATTTCAAGATGTTTTAAAGAAAAGATAGTAGATAGATCATGCATGTTAAAATTTTCTTCTATCATATTATTATTAAGTGTTCTAAGGATATTATTGTTCCATAAATTTAAAGGAGTTTATATGCCTTTGCTTCAAATTTTAAAAATTAGCTGTATACATTTTCAATAAATGTTGAGCTGTATAGTTTGCCATGTTTCATGTGATAAACTAATGAATGTGTGTGTCTGAAATATTTTCTTTTTTATATGTGGAAATATTGTAAATGTCATGATTAAAATAGAATGAAATAAGAATTAGTATCTTATAAACAAGTAGCTGTTGTTGCCATTTTCTTAGTGCTAAACTATTTACACTATCTGCATTCTGTCCATTCTGGTAATGAACTTCGAATGTTACTGGTGAGTTGCCAGGGGATTTACAAATAACGTAACAATTAGTTTGCCATCATATTTATATTTTGTTGAAAGTTTAAAATAGTACTAAAGTGATTACAACAATATAGTTGGCCAAAAAATGTTTATTTTGTTAAACTGAATGTGAAAATACAAGTAGCTAGATAAATATTCCCAGTATTAGAATTACAAGTAGCTAGATAAATATTCCCAGTATTAGAATTACAAGTAGTTAGATAAAATCACATTATTAGACCCACGTATAACTAGATAAATATTCCTAGTGATAGAATTACAAGTAGCTAGATAAAATTATAGTGTTAGATTTTCAAGTAGTTAGATAAAATCACAGTATTAGACCCACGTATAGCTAGATAAATATTCCCAGTACTAGAATTACAAGTAGCTAGATAAAATTATAGTGTTAGATTTTCAAGTAGTTAGATAAAATCACAGTATTAGACCCACGTATAGCTAGATAAATATTCCTAGTGATAGAATTACAAGTAGCTAGATAAAATCGGTAAAATCATTGTGTTAGATCTTAATATTACATGGTAAAATTACTTTATTTCAATATTGTATAGATTGTGAACAATTTCCAAAAGATCTAACATTTAAAATACTGTTCATAGTACACGTACTAATATTATTCTATTTTTGTGGTTGTCCTTTGAAGTGTCAATTGTTTCTACATCCAGTTTAAAAATAAAATGTTCATGATGCATTGTTTTCAATTAAATTTTGGAAAACATAATTGACATCAACTTCAAGCAATATTTAGTGGTGCGAAAAACAAATTAGGGATGAGAAAATAACATTCTGGCAATATATAAGACATAATTTAGATACATCAAGAATTTGTTTTTGCAAGAGTGGTGGACAAATAAAACTTTGAGTATAAGATGGTTATGCGTTAAATTTACCGCAATATGTATATATAACATACTTCGTAAGCTGTAGACAAAGTTGTGTGCCACAAAACATATGAACCTAGTATGATTTTCAAGTATATATAATTATAAAAAATCTGAAGTAGTTTTGTATTATATAATTTCTTATATCTTAACATCATGGAAGAAACATTCCAACCGAGAACCCGAATGTTTGACTTTCGCAGCGAGAATGAGAAAGCAACTTATATTTATCTGTACATCCGTTACCTTTTATGCACGATATTAAATTTTCGACATACTTAAATGTTTAAAGTATTCGCTAAACTTGATTGTCGGTCATTCTATGCAATCCGATTTCCCTTTTAAATTTAATTTGATTATTCATTTTGCCATCATAATATCATGATCCTAACTATGTGTTTTATAAAGTAAAAAAATATTGTTTTTTTATCTCCTTTGAAGTATTTAACCTGTTCTTCAAATTTTACATTGCTAGGTACTTTAGACGAATGGCCAGGTGGTTAGGGCACTCGACTCGCAATCTCAAGGTCGCGGGTTCGAATTCATGTCGCACCAAACATGCTCGCCCTTTTAGCAGTAGGAACGTTATAATGTGACGGTCAATCCCACTATTCGTTGGTAAAAGAGTAGCCCAAGAGTTGGCGGTGGGTGATGATGACTAGCTGCCTTCCCTCTAGTCTTACACTGCTAAATTAGGAACGGCTAGCGCAGATAACCCTCATGTAGCTTTGCGCGATATTCAAAACAAACCAAACCAAAACCTGATGAATGGAACAGAACGAAAGAAGCCACACATATAGACTATTTAGAATAATACAACTTTAGACGATGTACTTTGGTCCTGAAGACAGCTGTGGTTTATTATTGTTTTTTAAGACTCGCAGTGTAGGTAAGTTAATATATAGAATTATGCACGGACAAGCGATGAAGGTTTCTGTAAGAGGGCCAAAAGCTTGCAAATAAATGTAATTTAGCGTTTGTTTATTTTGAATATCGCGCAAAGCTACATGAGGGCTATCTGCGCGAGCCGTCCCTAATTTA
>NW_013665999.1:474471-475997 GCF_000517525.1 Limulus polyphemus | reverse complement strand
CCTAATTTAGCAGTGTAAGACTAGAGGGAAGGCAGCTAGTCATCACCACCCACCGCCAACTCTTGGGCTACTCTTTTACCAACGAATAGTGGGATTGACCGTCACATTATAACGCCTCCATGGCTAAAAGGGCGAGCATGTTTGGTGGGACGGGGATGCGAACCCGCGACCTTGAGATTGCGAGTCGAGTGCCCTAACCACCTGGCCATGCCGGGCCCAAAACAACGAACCTAACCGAGGAATAATCATTTGCACCCAGATGTTCCCCAATTTCTACCCTCTCGATCATTTCTATATTTGTTGTTAACAATAAATCTAAACTTGTATTGTTTCTAGTTGGTTTCTTGACTAATTGGTGAAAAAAGCCATCTTGAACAGTTTCCAGAAACTTTTCTCCCTCACGGTTTGACTAGCATTTCCCAATCTATGTCTGAAATTAAAACCACCCATAATTGTGACTTCATTAACAGCCTAAATTTTAATCTCATTGTAAAGCTTCTCACTAATGTCATCAGTATAATTTGGTGGGCTGTAACAAATTCCCACTAAAAGCCTTTCCCCTTTATATCCACTAATAGAAACCCAAATGATTTCAATCTCCTTGCTATTACCTTTGATATCCTCGAGTTCAACAGGATGTAACTCACATTTTACATATAAAGCCACTCCTCCCCTCCTCTTTAATACTATATCCTTATTAAATAGCCTGTAACTCTGTATTTCAAAGACATTTCTGTCATCAAAATCACGTTTAACCATGTTTCAGATATTTCAATTATATCACAATCCTCCATCCCTACCAGTGCTCTAAAGTTATCTTTTTTTATTTCTTATACTTCTAGCATTACAATAGTGACAATTAAGCCTACCCTTATAACTACTTCTATACTCATTCCCTATAATAAACTTTTCTTATTCTTATTATTTTTGCAGTTAGTTTATTCTGGCCCTCACCACTGTCTAATATTAACTTAACACTTTCCTTACAGCAGAGTCTGAGTTAATAGCCGTAGCAAACAAGTCAGCCCCTATTTTATTTAAATGCAAACAATCCATTCCAAAAAGCTGCTCCCTTCTTCCACTGAACTGATCCCACAAGTCCAAACAGCCAATCTGCTCATTCTTACATACTAACCTACACCTAGCATTTAGCTCTAGTGACCTATTTATAACTTCATCCCCACAGTTAATTCTGGGCAGTATAGCTGACAAAATTAAGTTACGGCCTTTTTCTTTAAATGCCTAATACTTATTAATTAGCTCCTCTGATCTACCTTTCCTTACATCATTAGCCCTACATGCACCACGAAAACTGCATCTCTGCTAGCCTCCTATATTATATCTCCTGCTCTGTCAGTTATATCCTCCACCTGTGCCTCTGGGTAGCATAACCTGTTTTTTTCTCCCTATTTACCCCATAGTCCAGGGGTCACCAAACTACGGCCCGTGAGGTCAGTTCATCCAGCCCACTACTGCACTGTGCCACAAATGAGCTAGAATATAATTATTTATATGGAAATATCATA
>NW_013665999.1:461900-473503 GCF_000517525.1 Limulus polyphemus | reverse complement strand
GGTAAATAAACTCGTTTGTTGCCTTTATTTTCTGTGTATTCACTGTATTGTATTGAACAAAATGGTTATGCGGCCCGCGCTCGTCATTCTTTCAGTTATCTGGCCCGCTGTGAAAATAGTTTGGTGACCCCTGCCATAGACTAACCTATCCACATGCCTTCTCAAGGAATCACCTGTAGCTATAACCTCCTTATCATCCACATCCTTCTCTGACCCTTTTGTTTTCCTTCCCTCCAATAGTTCCTTGTCTGCAGAAGCCAAGGGCTGGAATTTGTTGCTCAATAGAATAAGCTCATTACAATTCACTACTTTTAGCCCTAATAGTATCCTTTCTAAATTCCTTTTCAGTACTGTTGATTATATTTGCCCAAGAGTATGATTTTTGTGGGATTGCTGGACAAGTAAAGCTTTGATTACAAGATGGTTTTGTGTTACTTTCAGCTCACAATGTATGTATAACATATTTCCATAAATATCTATTAGGACACTTGATGCCAACAGCAATGTTTGTTGGGACACGTATTTCCCGTATATAAATTTATGAAACCGTGCATGAAAAAACATTTTTAAAAATTCATCAATAATTCCTCATGAACGCTAAGTCATTTATACGTACATGTATCTTTTCTATCTTATGAATATGAAAGTTGTACTGAAATAGTGAAGAGAGCTATTTCCCTGTTTTTTGTTGTTGTTTTTTGCTATTATGTAGTTGAAGTTCTTGCGAAATGTTTGGAGTCTGAGAAATCATTAAACTTCGTTTTTTGTACTTAAATTACGATAGCTAGATTATGTAGTAAGCTAAGTGCTACCGTGACTAATAGATGTACTTGTAGCCATTTATTTTTCTTTATCGAACTGTTGTTGATAAAATAAGGGTTGAAGCATAGCAGCGCCATATATTCTAGTAACTTATTGAAAATGAAGAAGAATGTATAACAATATGTCATACGCACTCTATTTGTCATCCAGTGCTGGTAAAGCCTTTTGCACAATATCAGGGCTCATAAAGCTGGTTTAGATACAAAAGACACAGTAGTGGTTGAGATATCATTTGCATTATCAAAACTGCATGAACAACAACTGCTTTGGTTGCGTATTGGAAGATTTAAGGTTCGCGCAGCGATATTGCCAAACATGCTTTGCACTGTAAGTGCGTTATAAGACGAATTAAGATGGCGCCGAGTGATGCTGACTGGTTCTTTTCCATTTGGTTAGTAGTACAAAATTAGAGACATCTATACCTTGGCTAAAAAAAAACAAAAACAATCCAAGGAACCCTGACTAGAAACAAAAGTTACCAGAAAGCTCTAAATATGTAAAGAAAAAGTATTTCTTTTTAGTTATATTAGAATTTATAATTTTTATTTATAACTACTCCTTGTAAACCTTTCAAAACTTGAAGAAAACGATACTTAAAACTTGACGATTCAAAACAATATAGAGATTAAAAAACATCATGATGTGTGGCTGGGTTAGACATTTATATAAAATATTATATTAATATAAACAATTTTCAATGGTGGGTTAAATCAACAAATAAGTGTTTTCAAAAGTTCTTGCTAAGTAAATTGCTCTACATATAAGTTTAGTTACTCTAATACAGTTCATGGTTTCATATAAACATTAAGTTCCTTTAATAGTAGTAACTACACTGGCCAAATATGATGGGCATGGAACACAAAGTTTTACATGTGAAAATTATGTTTTGGTGCTCACTAATTTGGTACGCAGATCTAACCTTTCAGGTGTTCTTGGAATAACGGCCGAAAACATCTCTAAGAGCGAGGACACCTAACTGATAACCTAAGGCAGAGTAGTGATAGAAGCTTTTTGTGCTTTGCCTCTCACTTGTAATTAATAATTGAAGATCTTTAACAACTCTTCTGGTAAAAATTATTACGTAATTGCATAAGTTTTTCGAATGTTCTATAGCTACCTGCTTTTGATAATGCAGCGAGTACTTACTTTCAAGCTATAATAATCCATAGAATGCAGTTAATACAGAGCTCCTAGTGCGTGTAAGAGTGTGGATCTGAACATACGCGAAATGATGTTTGGTGGAAGCATTTGTACGTTACTTATATTTCCTCACCATTGTTACTTATTTTACCTGATTGTTCTTTCCCTAAAGTTTGTTTTAGTTGTTCATGCCTTCCTATTCATTCATTTACATTATTTCTCCTGAATTCGCCAAAGCACATCACCTCAACAAATTGCACAATTATGATATACTTTTTAATATTGTCAACAGATGGCATTTGAGGATGGGCCTTAACAAATTACATCGAATTACATCAACGCAGTCATGGATATTTTGAAAAAGCAGGAGAAAGAAAAAAACAACTTAGGCTAGAATGCTTAGTTGACAAATGATGAAATGTAATAAAACACTTGTGAATATTCCAACAGGTGAAACTTAAGGATGGATATTTGATTGCATTAATAAATTATAAATATCCCCAGCATATGACACATCTCTTAAGATAATGCTTTCGGAAAGTAATTATGAATATAGTTCACATGTGACAACTAATTGTTCTTTCATAACAAGCAATGTATTTTACTCTTTCCTATGGTAAGCTAGAATTAATATTTTGACTTATTTTTCAAATAACTAATTGGATAATAGTGTTGTCTTATGATGCCGCTTGCAGAAGGACAAAACAAGTTAACAAAATTATAAATGACATAACATACGAGTTCAAAGATTTTAAAGTTAGGAGGAAAAGAACAAGAATCTTGTAAAACACACTTAAAGTAACACTATAAATGATACTAACTTGCTTCACTTATTTTATTGTGTTTATTTTATTATATGAAAACGTCGTTTAATTTAAAAATCTAGATATATTGTTCATCAACTTCTTTGTAGACTCATAACTAAATACTACAATACTATTATATTTGTACGTATAAGCCCTAGTTATGTTGCTATGGTGATAAAAGGTGATTAGTGAAAATGAGTAAACATTCAACTAAGAAGTGGTAATGTTGATTATTTTATCGGGCCTAAACCATTCTTCAGGGAATTACAAAATATCTTTAAGTATTTAAACCTGAATCTGTTACTATAACACTACATGATGTTCATACAACACGTTTTGTATATTTGTTATTAAGCACAAAGCTACATAATGTGGCATCTCTGCTCTGCCAAACACGGTTATTAAAATCCGACTTTTAGCATTATACCTACCACTAAGTCACCAGGTGCTGAAACGGGTATCTCTAAAGTCGAATTTGTTTTCTTTATACATATATTAACATAAGCATTTTTGATATAAAAAATAAGACTTTCAACAGTTATGAAAACAATTACCGTTAATTATACTTACAATGAACTTGGATTACTTGATTTAGTGAAATCACTGTTGAATTTAAGATCATAAATAATATTCAACGTTAAAACCTCTGTGGACCCACCCAATAATGAAGGGATTACGGAGGCCTAGTTTAATGGATGTTGACAAATATGCGTTTAGGTAATAATGCCAGGATTAGTCTTAATTATGGATTTTTTCTTGAACTAGTGTATTCCAGTTAACTGTATAGTAATAACAATTTAGGAAAATATATTTTGAGGTGAAGAAACGTGGATAAAGGCGTTCCATATACTAACTTAGAATGTATTTGGTTTGTTTGTAATTAAGCACAAAGCTACACAATGGGCTATCTGTGCTCTGCCCACCACGGGTATCGAAACCCAGATTCTAGCATTGTAAGTCTGCAGGCATACCGCTGTACCACTGGGGAGCTAGAGTATATTTGGAAGCATAAAAAGTAGCATCAAACTTTGCAGTTAAATGTAGTTTCAACTTTAATATGTTAATTACATATCACTCAAACAGAAATCTTTCTCAGTGATAAACACAATACACAAAGAAACTAAAGAAACAGCTTAGATAGTTCTGTACTTTTTCTGATCCATCAAGATTTTAATATATGGAATTGAAACCGCTTCTGAAACAGAACGTTAAAAAAATCCGACTGCACACGTGGAACTTACTGACTGTGCTATTATACCTACAAAAAAGCTGCTGTTTAAAATTATTTTCTTTACAGATGCCACCTGGTGGAGGAGTAAAAGCTATCTATAAATCATGCTTATTCAAAATATATAAGTTGACTTTTCCTTTACATTTGGAGAATTATACATTGTAGTTTAAGAGTTCCGTGAGAGCATTTCACGCACGAGACCAAATACATTACCATTTTTACATATAATAGTAATATTTCCCAGGGGCGCTGTCTTCATGATAACTTAAGTCTCTTGTCTGACTTTACTGTGAATGAGTTAATGTTCATGAAATGGAGTCCCGTGTGCATTATTTGTTAAAATCTGGCAACATCAATATTATTATTCCCCTATAGATATATGTAAGAAGAATACGCATGCTGCCGGGTTTTTTTTTCTCTCGTGTTTCTGTAGGACAAATCCAATATGGCTGCCGAAACCTGGTAATATACGAATATCAATACCTCCGCTTTTATGTGAGACCTAAAATTGGTCTAATTGTCTAGATATTTGTTTTTCAGGTCCAACTGCTTAGAAATGGGCATGTTAAGCCGATATATACACTCTGTTGATTCAGTTTATAGATTAGATTTGATGACTACTGCAAAAATACGTTTTACTGGCATTCATGAAAATATGTTTTGCAGCATGATTCGTTAGATTCAGAAAAATGTCATCTTCTAAATACACTAGGAGACTAAGGAAATCTAGATTATTCAAAATTCCGGATAACTTATTATGTTTGAAACTGGTTTAGTAACGTCTGGTACATAAGTACAAATACTGACGAGGCCACAGACACTATGCGATAAATACGAATAATTTGTGTCATAGCTTTAATCAGTTACCAGAACTGTTTAACAAAGAAGGTACATCGTTCCGTTATCAGTGATTATGTTTATATTAATGTCCTTTCTATATAAAACTTATCATCAAAATTAAATAAAACTAAAGTAAATGAAGAGTTTGAATATGCGAGCTTCATAGTTATGCCAATCTGATCAAGCACAGTAGGTACACGCTTTATATAGGGGGCAGTACAGTTGTGACATATAGGTGATAATTTAAACGTGTGAAACATTAGATATTGCTGTTAATCATATAATAAATGTGATGGTACACGTGCATTATAACTAAGTTCATCTATACACATTATGAATCTAATTGGGACACATCTAACTTTGGTGAGTAATAAACTGACGTGTGAATGTAACACATTACGACAATATCAAGATACACGATATTTAACTTTATAAGAGCATGTATGTATAACCAGATTAGAACTAGATCTATTCATTATCAAACTAGTCATGATGATCACTGGGCCAATCTAGTTGTTCAATGGCAATAATTGAACATATTATTCTGCATTAGACACTAATAGTTCTGTTAATGCAAGCTGATTGAACCAATAGGAACAGCGTGATCCGCAATTACTTTTCTTGCAATTACATTTTACAAGCGTTAAGATTCCATCAGAAGTGAATGACAATGTTGTTGGTGTAGGAACCAGCATGCCATCAACATTTGTTTGTCAGAAGTTTGTAGAAAATGGCAGTCAATCCTGTGCCCATATAGTTGGTTGAAAATGTGTCTTCGTTGCTACCTGACGAATAGCACCTTCTGTAGTTGGGAGTTTCATCCAGAACAAGTGCCAGCGTAGTGCGTCGATATCACTAACCTCGCACCCAGGATAATACAACTGGCAGACAAACTTTTCAAATTCTGACTCAATAATGTCCAATTTCTACATCAGCTTCTCCCAGCGATATGAAAGATGTAAGGACATCATCTGCTGATTTAAGAAATGCTTTCCAGGCACTGATCTTTCCTAAAAACTTTATCGAGTCTGCTCCCATGAATGCATGAAACCCAAGAAAGCAGCAGCTTTCTTTTCACAAAAAGCTATGTAGATTGATGAGAGGAGAACTGTCCTATACTTGTTTCCTGTTGCAGTTTTGAGTGAAGGTTTTTTACTACAGAGCTGAGGAAATCGCCTTAAAGTTGAGACTAAGACATCAGTGTTCAGAGAATATATGTGCAGTTCTGTTGCTTCCTTTGCTGTGGCTTCTATTGCGTGTAGTATGATCCTGGGGTCTGCTTCCTTGTGAGAGCTCACCAGATGACACACACATCTAACTTGTACCAGAAAACTTTCTGCAGTTTTATATGTCTTGTTGCTTGTCTGAAACTCATATAGGCATTTCTGAGCCACGTATAGTGTTAGTTCACCTTTCGTCGACATGCTTGGGAGGAACTACTTTGAGAACGCACTGGCAATCGTCTTTAAATTATTGCCACGGTGGGATATAGGCTCAAGACTTGCAAAGCACTTATCCTTCGTGGCAGCTTCCAGGAATTTTTGGACATCACTCTTGTAAATGTTAAATATAATTCATCATAACCATGCAGTAAATCGTCTAATGATTCTATGAAATTGTTAGCCAGATCTCAACAGGTCTTGACACCTTTTAATTTTCCAAGAGAGTTTACAAGAGCAATTTGTTACTATCTTAAACGTTTAAAATGTAAAAAACAATACAACAACAACAACAAAACACACCATTATACCGTTATAAATGTTGCATTGTTTCTTCTTAAGGCCCCTCAGTGGCACGGCGGTATGTCTGTGAACTTACAACGCTAGAAACCGGGTCCCGATACCTATATTTGGAAAATTAAGTCAACGTTTTAACCGATGTAGTGACAAATATACCTATAATCAATTGAAAATAATGTTTCAGTCGCCATTTTAGCGGCCATCTTGGATTTTATCGATTTGAACGAAGAACTGGAACATACATTTTCTTATCTATTTGCTATGAGAGAATGACAATATCCATATTTCTCACTTTAATCCAGAAATGCACACTGAGCCTACATAGGTTTATACACTAAATTTAATTTGTTTGAAATAAAGTATAGTTTTACATTCATCGTTCAAAATGTTAACGCTCATAGAAAGGTCTTAACTGTATACCCTACATGTAATGTAATAGAAATCTATTCAAAAACACCTTAAGTGTAAAAACAAACAGCTGCGGCCGAAAAAAGATTGAGCGTGCGACAGGAATTAAATCAAAATTGGCGCCAAAACTAGTAGCTACACTTATAACATTGATAAGAATTATACAGCAAATATTCATTCATTAGTTAGCCAGGCCGCAATTTCCGTTTAACTTGGAGATTGGTGATGGATAAAACAAAATACGCGACCTGGCTAACCAATGAATTAATATTTGCTGTAAAATTCTTATCAATGCTATAAGTGTAGCTATCAATTTTGATTCCATTTCATTAGGTCGCACTCTCAGTCCTTTTTCAGCCGCACATTTTTCACACCTAAGGGGTTTTTGATTAGATATCATGACTTTGGTCAATAACCAACAAACCACAGCAAGTAAGAAAGTGATGCTTGATAGTAACTAACATTAGCTTTAGGGTCGCAACTCTATTATTCGGAACAGACCTTTACTTTACAGAACCAACCATATTCTTTAAAATATATGGTGGTAATTTTTCCTCTACAAAACAGTGTGGATAGCTTCCTTTATAATAACGCCATGGAATTTAGATTAACAGTTTCATGTCATCACCCGCATGCACTCGATACAACCGTATCAAGCATCAATATTTACGCTAATTGCTTAAGCTAATATCACGTAGCGCTAAACTCTCTTTAATTAGGAGAATTTCATAAAATTTGGCAAATTTGTGCTTAAAGTTGGCAATGAATAATGAATAATATTCATGAAAACTTGTGTTAGAAACTGTTAATCTAGTTTGCTTGATCTAACTAATACTTCTTTATCTGCACGTTTTGCTTCTTTAAATCAACAGTCTTAAATCCGAATGACAAAAAACAGTACACCTTTACCTTTAGTTAAAGCTGTACTAAAAATTTTAGACTGAAAGCTCACGTGACTTTTTGTGTAGGCGTCCGTAAAATTTTGCTCAAAATTGAGCGGTTTTTCTCAATAACTTTACACATGAAGCTTATACTTAGACAAAATTTGACCCCTAATTGTACGTTGTAAAGATATATTAGTATACCAAATTTGAAAAAATCCATGTAAGTTAAGTATGTTTTTCTATCAAATAAAGATTTCGTACTTTCGGTGCGAAAAAAGGAAAAATTGAATTAAAATTTGAAGTTTTATATCTCGTGTATTTTTTAATGGATTGCCTTGAAATTTGGGATGTGAAGTAAAGGCCCAGTAAGGCACACCCACAGCAAATATGTGATAGTTTGAGTTACCACAGTCAGAGCTACAGAAAGTGGAAAATTTCTAAACTATCACTCCTGTTAATAACAGGCTGTTTTGGCCGCACGACGCACTAGTAATTATTTTATTTTACACGAAGAAATTACCATTCTACATAAACACATATTAAATAATGGCTATCCGATTGATTTTTCTAACGAAGATTACACGTAATTTCCTAACCAACAAATTCTAACCACCAGCCAATGTACCCACCGTCCCCAAATTTCCCCTCATTATCTCCTTTCCTATTGTGGGTTCGTAATCCCTACCAATTAAGAAACAACTCTCTTCCCAAATAAAAAACTTCTACCCTCAAAATCAGCTTAGAATAATATACAGACTTAGCCTCCGCATTAAACACTTATTTAAGTAGAAAGATCAAGTACCTAAACTTCTACGTTCATGGCTCGTGTATAAAAAAATATACGTATAGTGACTAAAAGGTCATGTACATTGGAAAAATGAAAACTAGAGTCTGTGAACATTTAGAAGTATCTAACAGAACTAATCATCAACTACTTAAAACACAGCCACTCATCCATTCGTTCACATTCTGAAACCACAGGTCGCAATATTTCATTTAAAGATTTATCTATCATCACCACAGGATTTTCAGACTTTGACCTCTACATTAAAGAAAGTCTACTCGTAACTAATGAACCGCTCGACCCTTAACGACTCACATAGCTCTTTAGATCTAAAATTGTTCTAAATTTTCACACTTAACTCAGCTGTTGTGTAATACATATATAAACATTATTTCATCCGTCCATTTACTGCTTTTGATTACGTTATTATATTATAATTTTAGTAATAATCGTCTTTGTAACACAGTTTTCAGATTTCGCTGACGATGAAATAAGTTATTCCGAAACATTCCAACCTTGTAAGTAAAATGTTTTATGAACCGTTTTCGTCTTCATTATTACGCTACTGTGTGTCTTAATAAGAACAGGTTACTAACAAAATTGTTTCATTGTGGTCTCCGGTGATTCTTTTGTGAATTGTGATCAAAAAAAGTTTGAAAATTTGGTTTACATGCATCTATTTCACGATTTGTATGACAAAGATAATGCTATTTCTACGGCTAAAACGTGAAGTTTGTTTGTTTTGAATTTCGTGCAAAGCTACACGAGGGCTATCTGCGTTAGCCGTCCCTAATTTAGCAGTGTAAGACTAGAGGGAGGGTAGCTAGTCATCACCACCCACCGCCAACTCTTGGGCTATTCTTTTACCAACGAATAGTGGGATTGAATGTCACATTATAACGCCTCCACGGCTGAAAGGGCGAGCATGTTTGATGGAACGGAGATTCGAACCCGCGACCCACAGATTGTGAGTCGAGCTCCCTAACCACCTGGCCATGCCGGGCCAAAACGTGATGTATTTGTATTTGTTGTTTGTTTTAGCGTAAAGCTACAAAATAGGCTATCTTCGCTCTGTCCTCCACGAAGAATCAAAGTTCGTGTTTTAGTGTTGTAAATCCGTAAACCTACCACTGGAGGACAATGTGTTTGTAAAACAAATAGTCGCAATAAAGCACGTTTTCAGTTTTTAGGTATTTTATTGCTAATTGGTTAAAAGTTAGATAGATTAAAACCACAATCCACAAGAAATACTTCTATATTAGCGCGAGTTTCTTATTGCAACAAACAAATACTGTGTAATAAAATACATCTTTATTGTAGTAGAATAATTATAAGACGATTTCCAAAAAGATGCCAGTAATTGAGTCCGTTTGCTTATACTTTTATTCACTAAGAAAATAATTTTATAACGTTTTGCGTCAGAAGATCTAAAACATATAAAGTGATTTCTTAAACTCCATTGATAATTAAAACCTTTAAATATGATCTGCTCAGTATAAGTGAAAAAAACGTTATAATGTATATCTAATATTATTACTACTTGTAGCTACCAGTTGTAAAATACGATACAGGAAAGGAGTCCATCAGATTCAAGGACTTTTTAGTGCAGAGTTTAAATTTAATGTATATTTTATGTATATTTAAAATCATATTCACGTAAATCAAAAGCTGTCACTGGCAAGGAATATTTATATTTTATGTTTTTTGAGGGGTAGCATATTCCTTAGAGCTAAAAAACAATAATTATTAAAAAGTTAGATAAAAATACTAACCGGTTTTTTACTAAAGATATTTGGTTGTCTTCAGATATTTATGCAAAATTACACAAGGGCAATCTTCGCTAGCCGTGCATAATTTTCAACTGATACACTACAGGGCTCCAACTCTTGGGTTACTCTTATCCAATAGCGGTATTTCACCGTAACTCTTAAAATGCATCTATGGTAATGGTATGAAAACCATGAACCTTTGGATCCAAAGTATGGCACGTTAATTACTTGGCCACGCCCGACCCAATATATCTGAAGAATACATAGGATTACAATAGTCTAAGTACCTAAAAATATCTTCTGAGGGTTTGGTTTTTTTTGGTAAACATAATTTTCCTCTTTTGGCTAAGATCGTTGTGAAAATGAAAAATGAAAACAAACATTGTAATTTTGGATTAAAAAAAAAATTGTAAAATTAATTAAACCACCTAATTAGGTTTTAACTAGAAGCTGCATCCAAGTGAGGGGTTAATAATACCAGCTGCTCAGCGGATAGCATTTGAAGGTATAATGTTACATGAAATACTAGCTCTCCTGCAGTGTTGGTGTCTAAAAGCAGGGACTACAATCTCTTTGCTTGAAATCAATTATTCCCAGATAATCAAGCGTTCTCTCTCTCTCTCTTAGTTTTACTTCTCTAATCACCTGAATAGGAACTCCGATAAAACACCAAAAGAACACAGAAAATGTAATCATAGCGAAATGAACAAATCACCAGCACATCCGTGGGGTTGTTTTTTTTTAATTTGATCTTGTCCAACATTATGCTTAGCGGATACATGATCAACTACAGGATGTAAAACTATAGCTAGCAAAAAACACATACTCACACTGCACAGCTGGATTTTCCTAAATTGATCCCCATTTACAATGGGTCAGATTTACTTATTTCATCAATATATATATATAACCTATATAAAAGTCAGTGTGTGTCACGTCACACCACGCTTGATTTCTCGAAATAGGAGAAGTCATAAAAGCTAAAATGCATATATCCAGATAGAATAGTTCGATCACTGTCTGCACATTAAGATTTTAGTGACGGGGTGCAAGAGGCCGTGAAACCTTATAAGTGTAGTGAGTGTTAGTATAATAAGACTAAAGTAAAGACGTAGTGTGGAATCACATAGCCTAGGGCCAAGTGCATAAAATATATCATGAAAGTAAAAATATAGATTCA
>NW_013665999.1:451575-461539 GCF_000517525.1 Limulus polyphemus | reverse complement strand
CAACGTTTTAAATAAAAACAACCCTCTTTAATCAACGGAGACTCTAAGTTAAGAAATCAACAAATATTTTTCCAGTTTTGTTGTCTATACATTCTATTTTATACTTTCAGTACATAGATTAACGACAATATTAGGTTATACTTTTGTTGCTAAGCAACATGATGTAAAAGCCATTGTTGGAACATAGTGTTGCCAAAACGTTGTTAATCTAACTAATTTTTACAAATAATTATTCTATGAATGCGCCACGAATTAATTTCATGAATGATTTTCATTTTGATTGGCTCCCAATGGAATTTACCGACGTTTGACTGCCTCGACTACACTTTTCTGCTTTTTTGTCGGTCAAGCTAATTTCCCAAAATTAATTTATTTCAATTAGCTATGAAATGTGAGGTTAGAGTATACGATGGAGTGGGGTGGTAGTACTTGCCCTGTCATTTTTAGCAAGGTATACGCTATTGTATATATATATATATATCTATATTACGAAACGAGCATCACGAACAAAATAAAAACTTTGATTTGGATTTTAGTATTGTGTCTTTGATAGAATTAAATTTAATGACTTATTATTTCAACCAACGTTTCGTGCATTACAGCTTCATCAGAGCTAGTAGTACAAGAAGTTGGATGAAGCCGCAATGGCGAAACGTTGGCTGAAATAAAAAAACAATTTTACTATTATTATCTGGAGAGTAAAGTATCTATTTTTTATAATTTTTTTGCCCAAATACCCAAGTTCTTCCATAATGCACTACAATTTATGATAACTATAACAGCAAAAACACACATAGAAATGAAAGAAAAATACCTCAAGCTTCACCTCATTGCAAACCTGCTTGGTTATGACGTACATTCCTGAATGTTGCCTACCAACAACCGATGTTTCTTACCTTAAAATACTTAAGAGTCATAAACCACTTAGAATAAGAATATATATTTTCTGTGAGCTATTTCACCTGAAATGCTATAAAAATGATCCATAAATTACACAAGTACTTTTTAAAAACTTTAAAACTAAACACTAAGTTGGAAACCATACTTTTTTGTTGCAATAAAAAAAATACATATGTATATACTCACATCACTCCACAACCGTTTTGTTGTTTGCGCCTATTTTTTGCAACTTTTATGTGTAAGATGACAAAGAATATCACTTTCAGACCAGTCTGTAAGACACTTTTTATACGACAAACAAATGGGTTTCAAAATTTCACAGCAAAATGTCTAAGCGAGATGAGAAATTAATTCTTACGAATAGTATTATATAATATACAGAGGTATTATATGGGCGTAATGTCATTTTCAAGGCTCGTGATTAGTCAATAAGCTAAGCCTAGTGTTAAAAAATTTAACTTGAAAATGTCGTGATGTCACAGTACGCTATACTACACACGTCTCTTTCCTCTCTAACTATACTGTTTTCAAATTCGTACAAAACCATATACTGACGAACTTCGTGTTTTGCACACGTAACTTTACAAAGTCTGGTATTCATTATAATCGCCAAGACTAAAATCCTAAAATTAATTGTTTAAAGCACAAAGCTACACAATGGGCTATCTGTGCTCTGCCCTTCACGGTCTCTAGCGTTGTAAATCCGCAGACATACCGTTGTGCTAGTGGGGGGGGGGGGGTGATTATTTGACAGTTGATTGATGTGACGGGAGAGAGATTGGGCAATCAAATGGAAATGACTGGGTGAGAAAATGAAGTTAAATGATACAGTCGGTGAGTGATTAAGTGTGAATAAGTGAATGTATAACTAAGTTAACTGATCAAGTGACTGAGTATTTAATTGAAGGTAGAATAATTCCGTGATAAAGAAAAGGTATAGTGATTAAGTGCTCATTTTAATTGTAGAATGACTGAATGAGTACAAGAGATTAAGTGACTGAGTGACTGATTAAATGGAAATAGTACGATTGTGTGCCTGGGCAATGAAGCAAAGAATAAACTTACAAAATGAGCAAATGAAATGAAATGAGTACGTAATTAAGTAGACGAGTTATTTGGTCTACTCAACCGATATACTGAATGAACAAGTGACAAAATAAATAAGTTTTATTAACTGATTGACTAAAATAGTTATTAAGGGAAAAGTAGAGCAATTAAATAAATCATGATTGAGTGATTGAGTAAGTGAGGGGTTATACGGGTAATTGAATACTCAATTTAAAGAGTAGCTGAGCGAGCGAGTGAATAAACAGCAGATATGTTTAAAATTTTGTATTTGAAAGTGATCTGTGCATCGTAAACATTATCATTCTGTATTAGTTTATTCAGAACAAAACTTAATCTTGAAGCTCAATGGTTAAATTTTATATCTTTTAAAATAGGTCTAAAATTTCCTGAATACATATATTTCCGGTTGAAATCGTATAATTCTTATACGCACATATAAGTTCCTAACTCACTCGAGAAAAAAAAAGAGTAAATATTTCCTGAAAAGTAAACACTTCTTGCTGTCGAGCCAACCCTATGAAGGTGCAACAATTTTTCTAGCGTCCAGTTGATATTGCCACACCGACAAGTTAAGATTTGACGTGAACTTATACAACATTTTTTGGTGTAGTTGTACGTAATAACCTTTTACCACAGGTCGGATACATAAATCAATCAATAGATAGATGGTAGGCAGGTAAATAGACATAATTATAGACAGTTACATAGACAGACAAGCATATAGGTAAGTAGGCAGATAGGCAGAGTATGGATAGGTAAATCTTAAGTTTATACTACTTAATTATTCAAATTCTTAGCAGAGAAATGAATATCACCTCTATAAATGTTTTCTATTTATTTGCTTGTAACGTACAAATGTTTCTATATCTTTCTCTAGAGCCCTGAACTTTGAGGGTCTCTATTAGTTTGTACTTCTGCAGAAACATGTATTTGATACATGGATGTACGCATACTCCCAAAACATAGATTGTAATAGAGAGCAGTGTAATTATTTCACTGGTTCCTGTGATGATTGCAGGCTTTTTTCTGTTTGACTTTATCCATTTTTTGTGAACATTAATAAGAAGAATCGAACACCAACTTAATAAGCTATAAACACTACGAATATAACATGTTAAAATTTCAGCAGATCATTTTTTTTTGTTGAATTTTGCTTAAAGCTACACGAGGACAATCTCCACTAAAGAGTCAATACCACCATTAACAACAACTCTTAGGCTACTCTTTATTAACGAATCACCATATATTACATTATATCGCCCCCACAGCTGAAATAATAAACACGTTCGGTGATAGGATTCAAACTTACGACTCGCGGATTGGGAAACAAACGTCCTAACTAACAGATCATGCCAGGCCAACAGATCATTGACAAGCAGGACTATACTTCAGTTAGTGATTTGATACAACCTTTCAGATAAAAAAAGTGTTAAAATTATTTTCATGTATTGAAATGTGAGACTAAGCTTATTCTATGTTAGGAGTAAGGTTTAATTATATTTGCTATACCCTCAGTTATGGTAGCTTTTAAAAAAAGAAACACAATTGTGATGTTCGAAGAGTGATAGACTATCAAGAAGAAACTAATTTTTGAGAAATAAAGAACGGAAATTTGGAATTTGCTAACCACTCAAAGTCATCCTTTACGAAGGTCTTGCAACTTTGAAAATAACATATATGGCTCATTGCCGTGCTTTATTTTCAATCTCACAAAGCCGGAAATATATAGCCGAATCATTACCTGAATTTTTCACGTGAAAGACTCGAGACACGTTGTTTGTCATTTCTTTTCACCAGGATTGAAACTTGCTTCTCGTAATTTATCTCTAAAACATTTAATTCTTTATGTCTTCCAAAATCCGTATAGTTTCTAGCGAAGTACTAGAATAATTCATTTCTATGATTTTATTGTACGGCACTGAGTACATAAGCATAGGAATAATATATATAAACGCAGTTTGAATAAGTTCTGATTATTTTCAACATTACCATAAAATTTAATTCCAGTCTTCTTCTAAAATGGTGTTTATTTCAAAATTAATACAAATTGATATGTGTAATTTTCACAAACGTTCCAGAATGTATCAGAAAATTTGACATTTCCTCTGAGATAAACCTTTACTAGCAAACAAGATCAGCATATAGTTTCACCTTTGGGAGCCTGGCGTAGCCTCATGGTTAGAGTGCTCATGAATCTACAAAAATGCTCTCCGCACTTTGAGTCTATAGATGCACTGTAAAGAATGGGGGTCAAATCTCACTAATTGATCAGACCAAAGTAGTCTAAGAGTTGGCCTTTTCAATTTAAAATTAGGGACGGTTCTTGTGTAGCTTTGTGTAAAATTCTGAAACAAACAGAACAAATCTAGCTCTTGATTGTTTGATCATTTTCTGGGCATAACTGGTTTTGAATTCGGAGATATTAATTTATGGTCAGTGATTCTGTCAGTTCTAGGATTATTGTGTTAATCTTCAGTTTGTAACAATGACAAAAATTAAGATTCGTTATGTTTCTTTAGGCTAATAAATAATGCTGGTAGTAAAAAAATGTCTCGTAAAAATTATTCCTAGTATTTCTATGATGCTCACATTATTAGAAATATCTAAAAAAATTATGCTCTCTGAGATATGATTGTTCAGAATAAACCACTGAAACGAATATTGTACTTGTTTAATTTTCATACCTTGAAAATACTCGAACAAACATTTACTGACTAAGATAGTTGTAATAGTTACTAATCTTCGTTTTTTAAATGAAAGATGATATCTGATTTAGGATTTTTTTTTCAACGGAGTCAACTAGATAAAGAACATAGCATGCATGTAGTATCTTGAATCAATATCTGACAAAGCTTACAAATTCAGATGAAAAACTAATACAAAATTGTCATAACTGGATAAATCTTTTAAAAAAAACACAGTTCCTCTTTTTTATGACACAAATTATAAGTTTCATCTTGTGTTTTTTTGTGTATATATGTTCTTTAAAATGAGGAAATTTGAAAATAAATGTATTATTTTTCAGCCAATGTTTCTATAAGAAAAATATTATGTATCTAACTAGCTGTTATTAATACTGATTTCGTTATGTATTCAGCAAACTACATACAGAGTTCCTCTAGAAACAGAAAACTTGCGATACAGAAAAAAAAAATCTAATAATTTTGTTTGTTCAGTAGTAATTGTTTAAAAGACAATGAGCAGGAAGAAAGTTATCAATTGTTTACTTATGTCTCGTTAGGTACGGGACGGATGAAATTGCAAATAATTTTATGAAAGATTTTCTAAATACATATGCTCCAACCCCATTAGAAGCCAACTGCAGTTCCCAATTATCTATCCAGTTACTTTCTAAATACTTCTTTGAGAATCTATTTTGGTTAACCTGGTTACAAACCAGACTAACAACTGTATCGTGTGTTCATCCAAAGGTACATTTGTTAATAATGATTCAATATAAAAACTAGCACAATAAAACTGTTTCCAAAATTTAAGTTTTGTATTTTTTTCACATACTGAAAAATGTCTGATATAGAAAATGTTGTCAGCCTTATCAATGTATATTCATTATCAGTTATTAACCCTGGGTTATTTAAATTTAGCAACTGACTTTTTTTGTAAATTAGTTTCTCTTGTTTACGTAGGATCTTTCTCCAATTTCTTAAGTTTAGTTTCATCTTTTAAAGTATATTGAACTTTATTCTTAAAAAGATAAATAAAACACGGTCTATTACTCCAGAAAAGATAATTTAATCCAACGTTTCACCATTACGGCTTTATCGGGGCAAACAAGACACTCGTTAACTGATTTAGATTCATGCAAAGGATTTCAAAATAATTCGAGTCTGCGCAATAAGGTGGACTTCGCTTGAGAAGGTTCAAACAAATTGAAAGTAAATATAAACGGACAAAATTATACTATTTAAAACACGCGTATGTTATATACCAATTAAATACAAACAATAAAAATTAAAAATTCAAGGGTTTTTTTTTGTTTAGTTGTGACTTATTCTCTGAAATTGGTAAGGTTTCTTTGTATTTTCTATCTAAAAAGCTGTATGTGGCAGTTATTGAATTTAGCTATGAAAACAATCAAAATTTTTATTCAATCAAGAAATATGCAATTATCTTTTCTTGGTTCAAAATGGTTCGTTCTCAGGTTTATATGCTTAACATATAATTCTTACAGAAACAAAAAAGAAAGAAACTAACCTTAAACCGATTTTATATTTGTAATGTTTCGCGCAAGCGCACTTCATTAGCAGTAACAATAAAGCTACATAGTTACCCGAAAATGTGAATATTTCATGCTTGTAGAATTTTATGTAGCTGAACAGGTAAGCCTGATGAGAGACTGCAACCTGTAAAGAGGAGAATACTAATAACCATAAATTGAGGTTTGATTTGCTCATTTATTTGTTTTATTGGGTGTAATTATCATTATACCCTCGGACACACAAGTGAATCTGTATAACTTTACCAATACATATTATGAGCAGCTTATAGGACTTTTTTTTATACTTTTACTGGCAGTTTCAGCATAATCAGTCTCAAAGGATTAAAAGTTACATCCTACACTGAACATCTGACCTATAAAAAAACTCCTTGTTTACGTAGGACATAATAAAAATCTAATACATTAACACCTAATAGTTTATGTGGATTTTCATCCAATAAAAATCTAACTTATTTATACCTTATAGTTTTTATAGAACTCTCACAGAAAAAACAACAACAACATGAAACTTATCTATACCTTGTAGTTTTCGCGCCCTGTTACCGCCGAAAAAACACATCACGTTCTAGGGACATAAGTGCGTTATAACAGTAATTGAGATTACTATAGAGATTACAGATATATCATAAATACTATATATGTAGTTCTCTTCTTCTTGTCAAATATCCATATAGGTCAATCCAATTACTTTAGAATTTCAGTTGACAAGCCGAACTATTTTCTATATTTCTATCGCACTAGTATTCTCTGTGATTCCCTTACAATTGTGGTGCGAGTTACCGTAATCGTTTGGTCTTCTTTCTTTTGAAGATCCTCTGCTCCTTTTGCACTCAGGCTGATTCAATTACTTCAGAACCACACTTTGACGGAATCAAATTATTTTTTTTATCTTATTTTCTACTCTTAGTTTCACTCTTACATATTAAACGTTAGGCATATGTCAATCGTAAGGCCTATCACTTCTAAGGTAGTTAAATTCACACCAACTTTATTCTCTTTTGCTATTATCTGTATGATTCTGTTTGTCTGCTGTTTCCCGCTCGTCTCACGCTATTTATATCTTTATTACTTAATCGTCTGTCCACCTTCTATATTCTAGACGACAATGAATTATTAACAAGTGTTCCTACAATCGTCTGCTTTTAACTCTTATTATAATTAAAACTGAACAATAATAAAATATTCACTCACAAGAATAAATTAATTACTGATATCTAAACCAAACAGTCTTTTATATCATCACATAGTAGGTGTATGAAAGAAACTGATAACTGATTCATAGCTGGGGATTTAATAATTCACTATGTTTAATTATATTAAATTAATTCATATTTTGATTAGGTCCCCATAAGGCAGAATATCCAGAAATTCCTAAAGTCTGTAACATTCAGGAGGTTTCATGGCTGTGTTTACAAATAAAATAAAAGTTATCAAAGCTGTCTTAAAAACGTATGCAATAAAATAAATATGTTACAGAAAATACATTATGTTATATTGTTATGGTGTGAACGCCTTACTGGCGAAGCGTGGATGTAATCAGCTATATTTAATATTATTAGGCTTACTCTATTTTTAAGCATATAATTCTTTATTCTGTTTCTTGTACAGTAGTACTTGAACCACAGCATGTCTGCTATTTCCATTGCTGATGACGCGTTTCGATCAATACCAGAAGTCATCAGGCCGGATGGAATACAACAAACACAGTAGTGATCACACCATAATAACTGTTATTGTAACAAATAGCCTATATA
Organism: Limulus polyphemus; assembly: GCF_000517525.1. Classification (NCBI taxonomy): domain Eukaryota; kingdom Metazoa; phylum Arthropoda; class Merostomata; order Xiphosura; family Limulidae; genus Limulus; species Limulus polyphemus. The sequence continues at coordinate 453,580 of NW_013665999.1, read as the reverse complement.
ATTACTTTTCCGATCATTACTTTGCTTTTTTGTTTCCCATTCGGGCTGATGAGCTCTGATATTCAGTAAAACTCGTCGTCGGCAATTTATATGGCAGTCATGGTATAGTTGAAAATAATATCACACACTTGTTTAAAAATACATTAGGCTCAATACTATTGTCTTGTGACTAATACAACTGATTATTTCACATTGTAACTTAGATCTTTGTAATGACGTGTTTATGAATTTTTGGGGGGGAGGGGGATTTCTTCTGTGAATAACACTGCGATGATTTTATTGTCTTGAAATTTTTACATGTTCTACAGTAATTCTTGTACGCTGAATCCGAAAATGATATCCATTTTTTCCCATCATGTACAGATTTTTCACAAAACGTCATATATCAATACATAAAAGAAAGACCACAACACGTAGTTTTGAGACTAAAAGACGTAGATTTCACACACACACACACACAATCAGGATAAATGAGGATGCATATTCATTTAACATCAATATTCTTCCCATTTCTTCAGTTTGTTTGTATTTTTGTTAACAAACATAATAATAAAAAATGTTTGTTATAGTAAACCAAATAATAAATAATAAGTAAGAGTTTGTTTCTTTCTTCCCGATTTCTAAAAAAAATCTTACGTGATAGAAAAAAATTAGTATCATTTTCGAAATCTGTATAACTGGATTATGGAAAATCCTTTATTAAAACCAAATCAACTTTTATGAAGTTTAAATTCGCAGACCTGTGTAATCAAGCGTAAAATCTCACCCAGAAGAATGTCGTGACATGAAAGGATTATATAGCGCTATGTTGTTTCTGATTAAAATAAAATTTCCAGGAAATTAGCCATATAGAAACTTATAAGCCTTAAAAATCGTATGATCACATGTACAATTTTTCTACAGAGAAAGACACATGTTTCATTCAACCATATAATTACTTACCTTTAGGCATGGCCAAGAGGTTACGGCGCTTGACTTGCAATCTGTGGTTTCGAATCCTCGTTTTCCAACAATGCTTGCCCTTTCAGCCATGAGAGCGTTATAATATTACGGTCAATCCCACTATTCGTTGGTAAAAGAGTAGCCCAAGAGATGGCGGTGGGTGATGATGACTAGATGCCTTCCCTCTAGTCTTCTACTTCTAAATTAAGGAGGGCTAGCGCAGATAGCCCTAGTGTAGCTTTGTGCGAAATTCAAAAAAGTGGGATTGATCGTCACATAATAACGCTCCCAACGGCGGAAAGGGCGAGCATGTTTGGTGAGAAGGGGATTCAAACCCGCGACCCGCAGATTGCGAGTCAAGCGCCTTAACCACTTGACCATGCGTTGGTCTTAGATGCCTCCTAAAGACACGAACGCTAGCTTTTAAAGTGAGAAGAAACTGCTAATGTTGCCTTTCTGGCTCTCGTTTTTTTTTTTTTTATCGAACTGCTAAAAATGTGTATGTTTGGATGCTTATGTGAATTCATAAGCACCAAATATGAATATGTAGAGAGAGAAAAAAGAGAAGAGGTGAAAAATAGAAATCATGACTATTAAGGTTTCTTATGAACCTGTTTTGTTACTAACTTGTTGTTGATAAGTCCAAGTAGCTACATCCAACATTGTTGTATCACCCAAATTATTCAAAATATGATAAATAATTATTGATAGCATACAAGCAAAAACATTATGTGTGCCTGAATGATGGAGAGTTTTACATTTCAAACATCTTTGCATCCAGGCACACGCACAGTTTTTGTTCTATCTTTGTTTGCTGATTTGTTACATTCCTTAATTCCACTTCACAAAATGTACACACACACACACACACGCGCGCAGATGTGTACACAGTTTTTGTTCTATCTTTGTTTGCTGATTTGTTACATTCCTTAATTCCACTTCACAAAATGTACACATACACACACACACGCAGATGTGTACACAGTTTTTGTTCTATCTTTGTTTGCTGATTTGTTACATTCCTTAATTCCACTTCACAAAATGTACACATACACACACACAC
>NW_013665999.1:441353-451123 GCF_000517525.1 Limulus polyphemus | reverse complement strand
ATGTGTACACAGTTTTTGGAATTAAGGAATGTAACAGATCAGCAAACAAAGATAGAAACACTTCACAAAATGTACACACACACATATGAAGTGTACAACATTTATTTCTATAAATAAATAAGGGGCTGTGAAAATATTACGAAACTCAATGCATCTCCCAGTGAACTGAATAAAACAAATTATAGTTTGCAGACTCAACGATTAGATAATCAAGTTATATATATATATATATATATTCGCAAAATATCCAGGATTATGTAAACAAAAACATTAATCTGTCCGTGTCAGAGGTGAGAAACTAGACCTCAAAATTACCCGTTAGAAAATAACATTCTGTCCATGTCAGAAGTGAAAAACTAAATCTCAATATAACTCATTATAAAACATCTAGCTATCTGTGTGAGAAGTGAAAAAACTATATATCATTATAAAACATCAAGCTACCTGTGTGAGAAGTGAAAAATTATATCTCATTATAAAACATCAAGCTGTCCGTGTGAGGAGTTAAAAAAATATATCTCAATATAACTCATTATAAAACATCAAGCTGTCCATGTCAAAAATGAGTATAACCCAATAGAACTGCCCTTGTATGAAATGACACGTTAAACATCAACATAAGACATGTCTGAAGTTAAAAATGGTATATCAGTATAACTCTTTATAAAAAATCAAACTGTTTCTGTATGAAATACATATTCATTATCAATATAACACATTAGAAAACATCAAACCATCCATATCCGCAGTAAGAAGCTTCATATCGGTATAAACTTTCGGAAACATGAAGCTGTCCGTGTCTGAAGTGAAAACTTACATACCAATATAACCCTTTCGGAAATATGAAAATGTCCGTGTCTGAAGTGAAAACTTACATATCAATATAACCCTTTCGGAAACATGAAGCTGTCCGTGTCTGAGGTGAAAACGTACATACCAATATAACCCTTTCGGAAACATGAAGCTGTCCGTGTCTGAAGTGAAAATTTACATATCAATATAACTCTTTCGGAAACATGAAGCTGTCCGTGTCTGAAGTGAAACTTACATATCAATATAACTCTTTCGGAAACATGAAGCTGCCCGTGTCTGAAGTGAAACTTACATACGAATATAACCCTTTCGGAAACATGAACTTGTTCGTGTCTGAAGTGAAAATTTACATATCAATATAACCGTTTAAAAAACATCAAGCTGCCCATGCTTAAAGTGAAACATTAAATATCAACGTAGCGCATTAGGTATATAACATTAAACCTGATGTTTTACTGTGTGAGACTAATCACCTAGATAGACGATGTGTACGAAATTAAAATCAGATATAAAATACTGAAGTACTTTGTTTAAAAACTATTAACGACATAATATAATGTATACAAACCGTTTTTAAGATAAATCGAAGAAACGATATTATCAAATTGTCTTTAAGATAATTCAATGAATCCGACTTGTTATTGTCACAGTGGTAAAAAAAGAAATTGTTATGAATATTGACGTAGGGCTTAAAACGATTTTATAATATAACTAACTATCTTAAATGTATTTTTTGTTGACACCAAATGTTATAATTTAAAAAGTTCGGCTGATATTAAAATAATTAAAAACATTTAGATTGAACTGTAAATCGGAAGTTTAAAATTTTTTTGTATTTGTTTCAAGAAATATCTTTATTGATTTAAAAGAAAATTATTTTTGCTCACATTTCGTTCAGTTAATCGAAATGATGTTTCTTCTCTTTCATTTGTTACTGCATTTTTAACTCCTGTTTATCGAAACGTAAATTGAGAGTAATTATTACTGTGAAGTTATTGGTGCTTTTGCTTACTTGTATTTTATACCATGCTGGTCGTAAGTCTGAATACAAAATAAAAACCCTACAAACCTCTACAAACATGAAAACTGTTTTTGGCAGAACATTAATGATGTATCTGTTATTATATCGTTCTATGTCAAATCCACATAGATTATTTATTATTACAATAAAAACAATTATTCACTTTATAAACATTATCGTGATAAAATTGTACCTGAAATACGGACATAATTCATTGATTAATGTTTTCATAATGACATATTTCTTTAGGATTCTGCTTTGTTTTCGATACTCCTGCTTAAACTGATGTAATTGTATAGGTTGAATAATCAGTAAAGTTTCGACATCGTGTAAAGATTTCGCAAATATCAGCATGACTAAAACAGAAAAATAAGAAAAACGGTTGGATTTAATAAGCGAAAAGCCAGTACAATTTATTGCCTTATATAATAAAAGCAAGGGTATATTGTTTCATAACTTCATGTTTCAAAGGGCGTAACTCGAACGATATTAAATCATACTTTGCTATAATTGGGAGTTAAACATGAACTAATGTAAAAAAAAAAAACCTTGAAAAAGACGTAATCCGAAATATCGGGTAGAATAAGTAAACATTTATCTCAAGTTGTTTGTCGTCTTCATTGAAAAAAAGCAGAAGGTTAATGTCTTTCAAATATTTAAACATCTAATAAAAATAAACAGAAGTGTAACTTTAGCCCCTGAAGTTGGGATGGAAGATAGATACTTTCCGATCATAAAGAACAAACCCCGTGACTCGATGGAAGATAGATACTATACGCTGTTGGCCTGTGAGGGGGCAATCACCAATTAATGAAGAAGTGATAAAGACATACCCACCAACTCCTGTTTTATAGGTCACGCTTTGTTCGAAGATGGTTGCAAAACCAAACAAAAGTCAACAAGAAAAGATGCAGCAAAAAAGCTTGATATTTGAAGTGTGTACCAAGCGTTTGAACTTTGCATAAGATCACAGAAAAATGGAAGAACGATTGAGACAAGTTACTAAGAACTGATGCAACAAAGACTATATAAATACTCCAGGAGTCTTTTTGTGCAGAGACAAGATCATGGAAAGTTAAAAAAGGACGTGTAAACAAAAGTGAAACATTGGTGGTGTTTCTATAACAACGAAGGTGGAGTAGTATCACAACATATTAGTTCATCACACAATATCCAGTGAACGATGTTTCATTGTCCTAATGTTGAATTTTAGCTGAATAAAGAACCAAAACATACCACCCTACTGAATAAAAGAGCTGATGATATGAAAGTTATTAAATGGTCAGCTCAATGTTCCGATGCCAATCCAATTAAATATTTAATGAAAATTAAAGTTTCAGAAGAGAAGCCAACGAATTTACTAGAACTTTGGGATATTGAAGGAAATACCGGTTGGAAGTCTAAGAAATAGGTGCCAATCAAGCCTAGTAGATGCCATCCTATAGTTAAGGCTAGAGAAAGCCACCGGCGCATCTGTTATTCAATTTGATGCGCTCCAAAATTATCATCTAATATTATAAATAATGAATAGAAATATAAGATGAAAACCGAAACAACCATTTTTTTTCCAACCTTTCATAAAAAATTTAGTGTTGGCATATTGGTCTTAGTTTTACGATCGATAATGTAGTTCATGAATATTGAACTACAAGTTCAGGCACTACAAGACTTGAACACTTGGGTGAATCTGTTTGACGTTGTTTCTTGAAGTTCGGTAATACGTCTTTCACTATTTGAAGTAGACTGAACGAGGCTTTGAGATTAGAAAGTTAATGAACAAAGGTGCTCTTACTGTGTAATTTTTAGTTCAATAATTATCTTTTAGATTACCCAAAGCCTCTAAATTTATACACCTTGAAAAATTATTAGTTGTGGAGTTTCTTGGGGTACTTCATCAAAATAGTATTATTGATAAAATTTAGATTAATGTAGCTTAATGTAAATATAAAGAGAGAAACTAAATCTTTTCTTTAATGTGTCCTTCAATTTTATATAGAATGCAGTTAAATTTTGTCTATGGTTTCGTAAACAAAATCTTGAAACTAATGTTAGCTAATTCAGATTAGATTAGATGTTCAACTAATCAGGACAGTACAAAAACAAGAATCCATACCTAAAACCATGGCGAGCAAAGTGCGATGTCTTGAACTAGTGAAGATCCACGAACACACAGGTCAACGGTAAAAGCCGTCCACGTGTTCCAGTTAACAATACATAGCATTATGAAGAAGGATTTCCGTCTGGTAAAGCGACACAATTCACGTGTACACAAGTTATTTTCACCCCATGGCGTATCCTTTCGAACGTCACATACTTCAAGTAGCTGGAGAATGAAAAGAATAATCATGCTATTCTATACGAAGACATAGCGGTTAAGTCGCCGGACGCACACCTATGGATTTCTGTACGGATAGAGGGTTGAAACTGGCGCTGGAAAACCATCGTCCACGTACAAGGAGGATTACTGTGCTTCGGACATGACAGCCTCACGGTTGAGCATTTTGAATAGAAACTATGATGTAGTGCTATTGTCAAGATGCACGGTCGTCAAACAAAGTACGAACAGACAGGACGACATGAACTGTAATGACACGGTTAGGTCCCATATCATTAAGATATAACGTACTACCCCTCTGTATTCTAGAAACAATATCATGATATTACTTGCTATGTACATCATGTGAAATAGCTGCCTTACAAAGATGCTCTTTATAGAAACGTTTACAGCTGTTTTTGATATATAGTGCAGTTTATCCTTTGAATTACTTTAATGAGGGAGGATCAAAGTGCTAACTGCAGACATCAGAAGTGTTATACATTTCAATTATTGTCCGTTTCAAAATTAGACAATAGTTTTGAAATATTAAGTATAGAAACTGTTTGTTAATCAGATACATCAAAATGACTTGTTAGTTTTTTAGCAAAAAGTTACACAATGGGCTATCTGTGCTGTGTCCATTACGAGTATCAAAACATGTTTTTTTTGCTTTGCCAGTCCTCAAAATTACAGCTGATTCATTGGAGGTAAGTGTGAAAAATAACTGCTATTGTAAGTCTAAAGTATATATTCTGTAAGCTTTCCTGATGCAAAAAAAGGTTTATAACTTCTAAAAAAAAGTTAATAAAATGCGTATGCAGAAGAAATTAAATAAAACAGTTAATGGTAATTAGAAGAACTTTTAAAATTAGCTTTCACTAAATAATTCGCGATATTTAGCTCTATCCATAATACTAGATTAACTCATAATTATTATTTCCATGTCAACGTATGTGTTTTACTGTGCAAACAATACTCGTTAATGCGTGCCAGATAAGGCTTAAGATTTATTTATATTTTTTTTCAAACGGAATCATTGCTCTATAATTTCCAATAATATCTAGCATGAACATTTATTTTCAGTTTTATAACAAAATCTTAGTAATTATTTTCATAACTTTAGTTATATCTCTCTATATTGAAATAGGTATGTAAACATTTTATGGAATTCGAATTCATAACAATATTAAATACATAAATGCCACTACATTGACAAAAATCTTTTGAAATATTTTTGTTTCACAAGATTTAAGATATGTCATTGTATACATAAAGTTTTTTTTTCTATTATGTTCCCAGAAATTGGCATTCCGAAATTGAATTCCATCTCCAGAGTTTTTCACCCTGGTGGGGATTAACGAAAGTAGCTTATCATCTTATGCTCGTTACATTGAATTTAGAGAATGTTTTAATCTTTTCATAAAACTATGGATCTGATTTTCCATCTAATAGATAACTAGTAAAATGATACCGCATTGTTTTCGCTGTGAGCTAGATTGAACTGTTTAAAATTATACCCAAAGTAGGTTAACAACGAATATTATTGGTATTCACATTTTACTGAAAACTCATAATAACGCTCCACTAGGCGCTATCATAGTTAATTTAATATCGTTCATCGAGAAATTCCCTTATTTTCTTCTCCAGCCTAATACGATTGTTGGAAGTTGTTCAGATGTATATAATTAGGGTACAGCAGAAATGCAGTAACATTGATGTACTGCTAAAGCAAATAAATCCTTGACGACTGGTTGTCATGTAGGAAGTTCCACAGCTACATAGATGCAATAGATAAATACATCTTAACGAAAGCCTGTAGCAACAGCACACTCCTCAACACTTGTCACCTAATGGTTAAACAATGAGGTGATAGAGCACTTTGAAATAGATTAATGTGTTCTTGTTGTTATTTACTGTCATGAAGAAGTATCTAATTATCAGCGTCTGTGTAAATGTAGTCACATAAGGCACTCTAATAAAAGAGAAGTTGTAATTTTTTTGTTTCTAGAATTAGCTCCAAATATTGATTATTTTCGCCGTGAATTTTACTCTGTTGTTTATACTGCAATTGTTTGAAACTTGTTTTGTGATTCCATTTTTCATATGCTTCTCTGTTTCTTGGTAAGCAGTACATTCTCAGAATTGATGCAGTGTGTTTTTACATAAAAAAAAGTGCAAAGGAACTGCTCCACGGGTATTTATTCTAACTAATTAATATTTTTAAAGTTGACTTTAAAATTTAATGAAAATTATTATGCGATAAGTTTATTATACATTAAACTGTAGGGACAAAACAGAAGTAGACAGCAAGGTTGTTGTATTGAAAAATAAAACACGCCAAGTTTCATATTCTTCACATGGGCCCGGCATGGCCAGGCGGTTAGGGAGCTCGATTGCAGGTCGCGAGTTCGAATCCCCGTCACTCGAAACATGCTCGCCCTTTCATAATGTGATGGTCAATCCCACTATTCGTAGGTCAAAGAGTAGCCCAAGAGTTGGCGGTGAGTGGTGATGATTAGCTGCCTTCCTTCTAGTCTTACACTGCTAAATTAGGGACGGCTAGCACAGATAGCCCTCGTGTAGCTTTGCGCGAAATTCAAAACAAACAAACAAACATATTCTTCACAAGCTATATTATGAAACGTACAGTAATGCAAGTTATGCTAATAACATTTAGTTTGATATACTTAACCAGAAAGTACCTAAACTGTAATACCAATACATTCAGGTCTTACCACGAAGGATTAAAAAAACCTATAGTTTAATTCAGCTTTCCAAATACGATTGTAGCATAACTAAAGCTAAATCTATGTATATTTGCGTAATTTTGTCAAGAAGAATGTAAATTGTGTGTATTTGTTGAGTTATTCATTTTTTTAATACTAAGAATATCATATTTCTCTTACCCTAAATATATTTAATCTCTATATATTCAATGCTTGTACAAATGTAGGTAACGGGGGGGGGGGGAAGTTAAACCGAAGCGCTTAAACAGTATAACTGAAACACTAACATATACCAGGAATGTCATTAATATTGATCTACATTTATTCTAAATCTAACACGGTTTGGTTATTCAATAAATATGTTTATATTCTTTTTCCGTATGAATATGTTGTGTTTATCTGCGGTTCTGATTCCTAATCACTGATTGAAAAATGTTTTGCATTTGAACTTCAAACTTAATGGATAATTTACTATGAAATATTGCTCAATACAAATTAGTAAATGGATTTTTGTTTCTTTAGAAATTTCACCCAAAGTTATAAAAGTGCTATTTGCGCATAGCCGTTCCTAATTGGTAGCTAAGGTGGCTAGTTAACAGCACTCATCGCAAACTCTTGGGTTACTCTTGTCTGACCAGATTATTGGGCTTGATCCTCACTTCCATAAAGTACTCACAGCCCCAATTTGCAGGTAGATTTTTTCGACAACGGGATGCGAACCATGAACACTAAGGCTCACAGTTTGGCCTTGTCAACCTTAAGGCCATTGCCGATCCCAATTCTCTTAGGAATTACCCCTTCAAAAAATATGACAATCCTTCTAAAAGTCCTTCGATCACTGGGTTGATTTTGTTACAAATTTTATGAGGTATCTATCTACAGAAATGAACTTTGTGAAATTTTACTTGTTTTAATCGTAACATATTTCTATAGAATTGTTTGCCTTTATGTTGCTGCTTAGTTTCAATTTATCACAGACTGCTATCATTAGGGCTTGCTTTTGTAGCACTTTCGTTATAAAAACAAAACGAATTTTCGAAAAATTTACCTTCTCATTTGATAGATTTTGAGCTTTTTTTTCAAATATTTTATAATATCCAACTCTGTTGGTAAAAAGTAGCCCAAGAGTTGGCGGTGGGTGATGTTGACTAGCTGTCTTTCCTCTAGTACATATTACTTCTAAGTTAATGACAACTAGTTCAGATAGCCCTTGAGTAGCTTTGCGCGAAATTCAACAGAAATAACAAACAAACAATGTCCAACTAATATTAGAAGGTGGTCATTATCCAAAGAGTTTGTGTGTTAATATTTGGTGATTGGATATCTTTATAAGAAAAGTGATTCTTGTTAAATAAATTTATCGTGTCAAACATTTAGTGTTTTTTTTTCTGACATACATATAAATATAAGTACGCTACTTGCCAAAGGTATTCAGACATTTAATCATAAAGGAAGGTTAGATGGGTGATCCTAAGAGTAGCAGTAAACACTTCAACTCTTTGACGCCCCTCCCCCAGTGGCACAGCGGAATGTCTGCGGAGTTACAACGCTATAGTCCGGGTTTCAATACCCGTGGTGGGCAGAGCACAGATAGCCCATTGTGTAGCTTTGTGCTTAATTACAAACAGACAAACAAAAATTTGTTTATTTGCAAAGCTTACCACAAAGCTAATTATTTTATGCTTTGTGTTAAAACTAATTAATTATCGTATACTTTGAATAATATTACGTGTACTAACTTGGGTACATTTACACTTCAGGTTTATATTTCTCAGCACAGACTGAGTCAGAGCGTTTGTGACACACGATATCTTTATTATTATTATAACCATTTTTTAACCACAAATCTGTATCATTCAAATATCACTTTGCATTACGAGAGATCTAATTCTTCTTTGTATTTACTTATCCCCCATTTGTTTTATATCTATGAGTTAACTTTTTCCATGATATGTGCAGGAAATATATGTAGCTCCATTTTCAGAACATTCTGGAAAGCTATGTCCTGACAATGTTCTTGAAATTTCGAGAACATTCTAGAAATAATTTCAAAAACTAGATAAGCACTGAGCAACCTCAGTTGTTATCGTTTACTGTGTGGTCAAATAGAGATTCTATTAATGCTAATTTTCAACAACGTAACAAACAAACAATTTTACAGGCTATATAAATTGAACTGTCTCCAAGTAATAGAAAATTGAACTGTTCTAAAGATTATATAAAATCCTTCAGCAATTGTTAGATATAACTCCAGCCAGCTCAGTTTAGGTACTTACTGGTTGTGTTTGATAAGAAATTTTAATGGTTTTGTTATACAGACTAATAACAAAAAACGGCTATTCAGAGTTTCTCTGTAAGTCGTACTACAGTTAAACCAAAAACATGAAGAGGGTAACTAAACATGTGAACGGTAACTAAACAAATATAAATATAACTATTTTTTGAGTTAATCTATACAGCCCAAACACTTTCTATATAAAACACAAAAGATAGTTAGAAGGAATGGAGCACTAGTATTCCATGAAACATAAGTCATACTTTCATTACAAGTTTTCATACATGTACACATACAAACTATTACAAATATACTTTTTTTTTACTGTCAGTTGTTAGAAATACAGAGTACAAAAAGTAAGCGAAGAAGTTTATAAACTCTTACAACCAGTAGATCTTCTGTATCGTCATATTGTTTGTCTGCTATTTCGACAAAATTAAAACGATATAATGATGAATTGACTATAATATTAAAAGCGGAAGAGTTACATTTCCTGTTTTGTTATATGTTAAAGTTAAATAGTTTGTTTGTTTGTTTTGGAATTTCGCGCAAAGCTACACAAGGGCTACCTGCGCTAGCCGTCCCTAATTTAGCAGTGTAAGACTAGAGGGAAGGCAG
>NW_013665999.1:436094-440353 GCF_000517525.1 Limulus polyphemus | reverse complement strand
CCCCCACGGCTGAAAGGGCGAACATGTTTGGTGGGATGCGGATTCGAACCCGCGACCTTCAGATTGTGAGTCGAGCGCCTTATCCACCTGGCCATGCCGGGCCAAGTTAAATAGACATGTAGGTTTTCAGTTATAAGTCTCTCAACGGGTTTGTGAAATCTAATGTTATTTAGCACGTGGGAAAATGAATTTCTTATTCTTGTAAAAAAAAAAATATATTTTGTTGAATTATTTCATGAAGCTAGATTAGGTCTCTCTGAAAACAGACACATAAGAAACCCTGCTATGTAGTTGCAATGGAAACTGTATCACCATTATATTTGATTATATTTTATTCCATATGCATAGTTTTAAAGTATTTGAGCGTTAATTTTGCAACTGGTTCAGGGAGACGTCAACCAGACTGTAGCTTAAGACTGATTTTTTGCAAAGGTTAATCTTCCAGCATCGAGTTTTAAAAGCTATGGCATCTACTAAAATATATTTGTTCATATGTATATATATATATATAACATTTATCATGATGTAATACGAGCTTTGGAACTGAAAAGTGATATGAATATATATGATATTTATCATGATGTAATACGAGCTTTGGAGCGGAAAAGCTATATGAATATGTATAACATTTATCATGATGTAATACGAGCTTTGGAACTGAAAAGTTATATGAATATGTATAGCATTTATCATGATGTAATACGACCTTTGGAACTGAAAAGTGATATGAATATTTATAGCATTTATCATGATGTAATACGAGCTTTGGAACTGAAAAGTTATGTGAATATGTATAGCATTTATCATGATGTAATACGACCTTTGGAACTGAAAAGTGAGTTTAGCACAAATCACATACATTATGTGATTTATTTTAACCTTACAGGGAGATTAAAATCAAATAATACTTTTTATATCTAGGAGGTTGGTAATGGATGTAACATATTCGAAATAGTATACCTTGAGAAAGACAAGCAACAACAGATAATATATTTTTCGAGGCATTAACCAATATAAGCGCTGATTAAGATTTAATTTCCATTGGTTAAAATCGAAATTAAAATTACAACTTGAGTGTGGTCTTCGACACGGATTTAGAAAATAATTTCTAACAAACGCATTAGAAAAGTCAAAAATGAAAAATCAGGAAAAGGTTAGTTGTTTTTTTTTTTTTACTTAATCTCATAAAAACCTTTATAGTAATTAAATTTTATAACCTGCACACAGTTAGTTCATCTCCTCAAATACATGATATTTGTGGATCTAATTCGCAGAAATAAGGTGTGGCAATTTGTAACAGGTGGAATAAAAGCTTCCAGAGTCGATGGTGAAAATCTAAACAAATAAAAATAAAATATTTTATTTATCAAAGGCAGCGAACCAAACAAACAAAAATCAACAATAAAAAAATTATGGAAAAATGTAAATAAATTAACCGTTTTCTAATGAGATTCACACGATCAACAGATAAAATAAACAGACTAAGTCAAGTCTGGAATTTCACAGCAGGTTTTGATTCTCTTATGAAAACAAAAGGGAATCGTCTTCTTCAAAGTTCGCTCCGAAAGTGTCTTGAAAGCGCCAAAGTTAAATACAGAACGCAGATTATTTCTCTATGCAGCTGACCAATCATAAAAGAGCACCACCTGAATGCAGTAATATCTCTATTCCTTGTGAAATTCGCAAGGTATCAACCGAATACGAAGTCAAAAAGGACACAATACAACCATCTCACAAAACAATAAGTCGGTCAAGCTACCAAATGTAACTCTCCAGTTTAAACTTATCACGTGACCTCTACTGGATTAGAAAGTTCCAGAAACAGAACTGTGTAAATGATAATTATATACTATAGAAGAGTAATATGTGTGGTACCTACATATTTCACGTGTTATACAAACATGAATTTCAAACGAATTTAGCGTAAATCTCATAATCATAGCTTTTTACGTAAGTTATTGTCTCAGAGGTTATACTGATGTATGAAAAGAAAAATTAGTCAGAGAAAAACGAAACATAATACAAATAAATTACGAACGTTTCGGTTTTTACTTATGTAATTATCCAGGCTGAAGGATTAGGTTGATGTAAATAGTGTTTCAACTGAAACTTTATGTTCTGTAATCCAGACGATCTGATGAGCTCGAGTGTTGAACGAAAGGCCTTACTGGTAGCATAATAAACGTAACAAAGCACAGATGATAATAAATTATACACTTTATTTACTGAAAGTTTGTACTAGGCCATTCTAGAATGTTTTAATATAGGTTTGGTTTATTGTCATCCTCCCTGTAGCTGAGCACTAAGCTTGAGGACTTATAACGCAAAATTCAAAGTTCGATATCCTGGTAATGTAATGATAACCTGGTGTGTAGCTTTGCGCTTGACAACGAACTATATTATGTCATGGAAAATTTTCTTTTCACATGGAGTTTTTGTTACATTTTTAACTTGGATATATTGTTTTCATTTGAATATGCTATGACACTAAAGTTGTTTGATGTATGAGCAAAGTAAAGCCATTTTATAAACTCAGTGTTTATATGATGTAGGTGTTGAAATGTCGTCTCATATTATTGTAGAACTCAAACAAAATTTCATATTACCTTATTGTCGTTTTGTTAAATAAACTCGGCACGGTGAACAGACCTAATTCCAATTTCTAATTGTAAGACTCGCGTATTTTTGGTTTCTGTTCGTATGCCTTCAGGTGGTTAGATTCTCCGCATTCGACATCATTATTTAATGAAATATTGAACACTGCTATGAGCATTTACGTTAGCGTTACTCACAGCCCAATCCGTTTAGTTTTATTAATAAAGGTAGCTCCAATATAATTTCATTTCCGACTCGTAATATATTTTGGAATTGAGATAGATTATGTACGTTTTGCTGCGATTATCAATGAAAATAGGTTGGCACTGGTTATGTAAATATCTTAGTTTGAAAATTTATGAAACATGTTCTACTTGGCACGATAGTAGCATAATAATAATATTTCATACGAACGTGTACGTATACTGTGATATTAAATTGAAACAATTAGTAAATTAGTAGATATTTTTGAAATGATATTTACGCTTGAGCTATATATATGAATTGGTTTAAGTCCTAATGGTACAACCAGATATATCAGTATGTATACCTGTTGGCATAACGTTTCATTTAGCTTTTGTCATAAGCTGACATTACAAAAAAAAAGATCTTTCTCACATGCCAAGTATGTTAATCCTAATCCTATTTGAAGGTTCTGCCTAACGTTTGTTTGAAATGCTCAAGATCGGTTACGACGTCTATTGACAAAAGACAATTTCGTTAAACTCTTAAAACAAGGATTTTCGGATTTAGTCAGTGCAATTACGTAGATCAGGACAAAGGTTTGGATGAAAATGTATGAGTACATGCGATTTACTACCTTATCTCTAGAACATCGGACTTTTCATAACAAAACAATTTCTAATATAACGAGTGTTTTAACATAGAAAGCTTATAATAAATAGTTATAAGCAATAAGTTTGTCTTCCATTTCAATTTCATGCAAATTTTAGGTTTGTTTAAAATTCATAGGTAAAGATTAACTCGAAGGAACTGGTTAACTTCTACTTACAACGACATCAGCAGACGTTATTACAGCAAATGCTAACATGTGGATTTGTTTTTAGTCGAATAATCTTTTCCCAATGGGATAATTCATAACATCGATTGGAAATTTTAATTACGGCATAACAATAACTAGTTTTCATATTCATATGTACACTAAGCTTAAACTGCTACTCGAGGAACACTAGAAAGGCTACTCATTTCTACATATCTATATACTCGTTCATAAAACATTTTATGGATTTACATCGTGTGTTGGCGATGTTCGGTTGTAACTGATTTAAATCTAATTAGACATGACACATATTTTTATCTTTTACATTTTACTTACGGTCTTAAATAAAAAACAAAATGGATAGCTTAAAATAATATATATATACACCTGGAAAAAAGTTAAGCACCCCCAAATATTTTTCAGGATTGCTTATTGAAAATAAGGTTTAATTTTCATGATGTTGAGCAATGTTCATAATTTCAAACATAATTAAAAGGATGTGAGCGTTCAGGTGTAACATTTTAAATCAGGCGCGTTTTTTTCCCCACGTGCAACTTGCTCCCTTCTTCACGTCCAACATGCACTATTTTCTCGTGCATCAAATCCGTATTTAAGTCCCGAATTTCTGAATGCAAAATCATTTTAAGAGAATGGCAAGAGACGG
>NW_013665999.1:425732-435172 GCF_000517525.1 Limulus polyphemus | reverse complement strand
AGAACGTCGAATCTGAATCACTTGAAAAAAACACGGGGGTGCTTAACTTTTTTCCAGGTGTATATATATAAAACCTGAGCTGCAGGCCCGACGATAAGGATGGCCAATATAAGCGGTTGCTTAGAGCGCCAAACACTAGGGAGACGCCAGTGTGAGTTAGGGGTAGCATCCTTAATTTCGTCCAAGGAATGTTGTTAAGCTAATGGGGGCCCTGTCAAGCCGTGAGCTAATATGGTATAAAACAGAGTAAAAATTGTTGAAGCTGTGTACTAAGTGGTGATAAATATTAGATTTAAACACTAAATCACAATGATTAAGCTTAGAACGATGCAAATAATTCTAACTAAAGGTGACAACCCCAAGGATTTTTATTTAATTTTACAACTAATATAGCTAGAAATAATAATAAGTTGGGATGGTTTTAATGTATTGGGTGTGGCATGGCCATGTGATTAGGGTGCTTGACTCGCAATCTGAGAGACGCGTGTTCGAATCCCATCACTGAACTCGCCCTTTTAGCCGTGGGGGTGGTGTTACTATGTGACAGTTAATCCCACTATTTATTGGTAAAAGAGTGTCCCGAGAGTTGGCGGTGAGTGGTGTTGATTAGCTGACTTTTCACTGATAAGTCAGGGACGACTAACGCAGTTGGCCCTCGTGCAGCTTTGCGTGAATTTATTGTTTAATTATTTAATTACTTTAGATAAATAGATATCTGTCAACTTTTTATATTCCAGAAGTGTGATACTTTAATGTACACTTTAAGTTTCTAAAATAAACCAATTTTATTCTGTGGTAACGATTGCTATTGTTATGCAGGTTGTTTTAGATTATTCGGCTAAAATGAGACTATAAAGCCCACTCCGTTTAATTATGGCGAAAGTGTTTTATTTCTATAACTGCAAGTTCTACAAGTTAGCTTAACTAATGTTCACTGACAAGACCTATGTCCACAGTAGAAGCTAATACAACAACTTTACTTACTTACTAATTCTTTTATTTTCAAAACGTACAGTTTATGTCTGATTATTTTATCACAACACAAACTCAATAATTACAGAACGGAACTAACTAACTGACTACTAAATTCAATTAAATAATATTTCAATACTTTAGACTCAATACAACTTACTAATATAATCAATAACTAACTCTAGCCTAATTCGTGTTTTATAGTACTCAAGATGTTCTAAAGCTATGGCGAAAATTCCAGACGTCAAGCCACGCACGCTTCACGTGACGTCAAGCCTACCTCTGACCAAACAACAATATAAATGTTCAAATAAAAAAGCCTAGAACATTACAAACGTCCAAGTTAAACAAAAAGCTTAAAAGTGCACAACGATGTATTTTTGTAAGATATTATTGCTTAATTACGTCAAGATTTTTGATAACTATTTCTTCCAAACATTTATTAATTTAATATCTAGTTTTAGTTACTCAGAGGAAAAAATGATAATTTAATACATTTTAAGATACTACCTGGGGTAATGGAGATAACTTCCGCTTCATTAATTAAACTGTTGCTTATAGGGTTGTTCAAGAACGGATTTGTTACAGATTAGTGAAAATATATAAAACTGAAGTGAACAAAGATTTGAGAATTGTTTATGTTTTCAAATAATCCATTTAAATTCAAGGAGTAAGTTAAATTTATTCTGAGAGTCAATGATTTATCATTAAATTTACTTCCTAAAACCACAGAAACATTTGTCTCTTTCGTGCTGATAAGCACATGTTTGAGCTAAACAAAGAAATAATCATATAGTTTCAACTAGCTCAACTCTAACACGTTTATAACACAATTATTCAAGTAAGTGAAATAGCTTTATTAATTATTTATGGCTTTAGGTCTATATTTTAGTAGTTTTATTGTATAACTTCATTAACGTATGTAATTTTGTGAAAATCTGAAACATTACCAAGTCCGTTGTCTAAATAAGGTGTAATTATAATCATAAAATAAATTTATCTAAAAACATTGAATAGATAATTCATACTTTTTATCAAAATAAGAGTCATAATGACTGTAATATAATATTATTTCTTAATTACTTGAGGATTTCATTAAACGTGACTGTTAATGCAATGTATTAGTTCATATTTTATTATAAAAATCTACATAGTTTTAGATGTAGAACACTTATGAACAGGAATAACTAAAATTCATGGTTACTTTACACTGCTAATAAATTTAATGTTAAGACACACGAAACCTGTTTTACGAAAGGTAGTTTGAAATGTATATGATAAGTGGCTATAAAATATAATCAAAAATATTGTATGTTTTTTAAACTTAATGCCTTGATGATGATGCTAATGTAATCAGGAAAGAATGAGTATTTTACAAAGATATAGTGAAATTTAAAGCATCTCATTTAATTGGTTTATGTATTATAGAGATAATTGATATAGTTTATAGGAACCAACTCATAAATGATTTTCAGTTACAATGATGTAGCTGAATAAGATAACTGAATAAGCATATAAAATTCCCGCATAAGTGAAGAACATTATACGAAACGAATAAGGTCAAATTAGCTCTTTCTATTTGTTGAATCACGACTTGGTTTAATGATATAAATATTCAACATCTTATAGGAAAATGATAGACAGTTATATTTAAATTGAATGACGTATTTATTAAGATATCCAAAGCGTTTTATTTCTCCTTCTTCAAGTTCTACAAGTACAACTTGAAAATGTTGCACATAACTAACGATAGGTCTAATTTCAGGAATAGATAAAGCTTCAATAGAGATTCTAATTACTCAATTTTCTTTTGCGAACTGTACTTCTCCTATTTTTAGTACTTCATTGAAAACACAAACTCAGAATTTACTGCACTGAACTACCTAACTGGATGACGCAATAATCAATCAACCCTTGAGACAGGTTCACTAATCAATCTTATCCAATTCGCGTTTTATGTCATTCAAATCGTTAGCTACACTTTAACAAAAATTTCAGGCGTTGAGCAAAGCGTTCATCACGTGAAGAAAAATATCCACAAAGTAAAAAATAATGCAAACGTCTACTTTAAATAAAAAAAACGTAGCCTTCAGCAACATGCTAAAATGCGCAGGAACGTGAAAATTGAAATTATTAAGGGCCTCATTCCTATTATTTCTATCTTATTGTAAAGAAATAGATTCTTGCAATTCTGCATTTTTAATACGAATATCGAGGTTTACCGACCATTTCTAATACGAATATCGAGGTTTACCGACCATTTCTAATACGAATATCGAGGTTTACCGACTTAATAATATTGTCATAAACCTGTACCAGCACGCAGCATATATCTCAACATACTTTGTATTACACTGACCAACAAGCCATTTTCAACAGGTATCATTATGGATGGGCCAGATAGCTCTTGGGAGACTGATTCCAAATCTGTTTTTGGTTTTCCTCTACTACGTCACGTTTTCGTGATGAGATCGATCACATTTGAAAGGTTATTGCCTTAATTATAATTTAAATTATTGTACACTTCTTTTTACATAAGTGTGTACTGTATAAATTTAACCAAGTGTATGGTGTGTATAGCGTTTATGAATAAAGTTGTGATGTTAACTAGCCTAAAGTGTGATTATTACCTAAATTGTGCTGAAATTAACACCAGTCATATTTCTATAATTAGATAAGTTAGAAGAAACCGAAAACATATTTAAAATAATCGTGCAGAACTGGTCTAGAAAAGTTTATTTACATCTTTGATGAGAAAAAAATGTTCGATTTTTGTCGACCAATGTTATATTCCAAACTGATAATTTAGCTTACTTTGACACAATGAAACAAAAACAAATTGTCAATTTTTGAATTAATACTACAGGTAACAAAGGATTGTTGATATTGTTACATGGCTAAAACATTTATCGAAGAAAGAGAAAGGGAACGTATAAATGTATCTTTATTGTTTCTTTTCTTTTTCAAACAAGATAGTTGTCTAAAATGCTAGACACACTCTTTGTTTCCATTTTTCATATATATTCTTTCGCTTCATTTCAAGAAAACGGGAGGAGGATCAAGACACTTTTAAGATATATATTGTTCGAAGAAGAGGAGCCAGCCTGTAAGGACAAAAGTCTTCAGTTAACGACGTAGTCTATAAAAATACAGTAAAGGTATATATCCTGAAAAAAATGCATCCCTTAGAGATTCCTGATCTATGTTTAATTGGCCATTATCTTGGTCAGTTTGTTTATCCTTAGCTTCACTTTTGGGGCATCCAAAGAATTCTCACGAGTATGAACAAATGCTTTTAAATGTGTTCACAACCAAAGACTTTCTTCTTTCCTTAATTTTTCTAACTCTTTTCATTTTATCAGTTTCTAAGCCTTCATTATCTTTTATCGACTCTATGTGTCCGTTTGTCAGTCTTGTCTGTTCTGAGAAAACGCAGTGATGAGTAAAAGTGTTTGGACATATAAAATAACAACAAAAGGTACGACATTTTTTTTCTCTTGATGTTTTTAGTTTATATGTGAATATTTTGGTTATAAACCTCCATCAAAAGACTGAATAACAGAGCGATATCCCTGGTACAACTGTTGACACTACAATGCGCTATACTATTTGGTTAAATTGATCAAACATGTATATAAAGTGTTAGTAGTAAACAATACATTTATATACCGTTCACATACTTTTATTTTTAAAAAGTTTTGGTTTCTAGCAGTCAGAGTATTGTATACAATGGTGTTACTAACTCAAGTGTAATTACTTAGAATCTCCAATGTGAGTGAGTAAACCTAATTTCGTGAGAACTATCATGTAGATTATGTAATATCTATAATACTCTCCTCGCTTAGTTTACGTAGATGTCTAAAGTTCTTTTATGTGTTCTCATTACTTATAGATTTAAAAGCAGTGTCTTAAAATGTGAGAAATTTGTACCATTTCTGCATTTAATTTTTCTTGAACGTGGTTAACTAAACGTTTTTTATATTCATCATATTTGTCAGAATTTAAAAATATATGTCTTTCTGCCAGGTGTCAAAATAAAAAACTTATACTTACACTTCTTTATAGTGTACATATATATACTGTTTTTTGTTGGGCTTAGGATCAAACTATAGTAGGTGTCTGGGACTTGTTTATGATAAATTCAACGATAAATGAACCGTACGCACTTCACTTGTTTTCAAAATAATATATATATTCGGAAAAAGTTAAATGTATGTACAACAAATTATTTACACTATAGAGATTATAGGCACATATTAAACGCTATATATATATATAGTTCTCTTCTTCTTGTCAAAAGTCTACTTAGGCCTATTCAATTATTTTAAAATTTCATTTGACAAGCCGAACCATCTTCTCTATTACTATCACACTAGTATTCTGTTTATGATTCACTTACAATTGTGGTGCAGGTTACCGTAATCATTTGGTCTGCTTTCTTATAAATATATTCTGTTCCTTTTGTCAATGTGCACTCAAGCTGATTAAGTTACTTTAGAACCACGCTTTGACGGAACAACTCTTCTTCTTATCTCCTTTTCTACTGTTAGTCTTGCTCAAACATATTAAACGTTAGATCTATGTTCTACGGTACTTAACTTCACGCCGAACTTTTCCTTGCCCGTAACTTTACTCTCTTCTGCTATTGTCTGTCTGCTTTTTTCGCTCGTCTCACACTAATGATATCTATATCACTTAACCGTCTGGCCTTCTAGAACTTTCTATATTCTCGACGTAAATGTATTGCACGCGATGTTCTATAGTCTCAACATCAATGAATTATAAACACAACTTCCTACAATCGTTTGCTTTTAACTCTTATTATATCAAAAACTAAACAACAATAGAATATTCCCTCACAAAATAAATTAATCAATAATATCTAAACTAAACAGTACTTTATATCTTGACAATATTGTTCTGTTTTATCAGTCGTTCTGTCCATTTAGCTGTTTCATTCCAAGTAACTCAGCATGTGCTGACCATAGTCCTTCATTTCATATAAACAAGCATGTATGAATATGCATTCACATACATGATATAATCACGTATTCACAAGTCCACAGATACATGTATACAAACATTCAACCATAGACCTACAGATAAATGTATAAAAACATGTATCATTAGGCTCTTACATACAAGATACAACCATGTATCCACAGGCCACCTGATATATTTATATAAGTATGCATTCACATAAGTCCATATATATATATATATATATATATACATACAAACAATTATCCACAAGACCCAACAAACACCTCATATAAACAAGCTGCTGTACATTTTTCAGGTTTACTTTCTCAGACTATCTACACAGTCCCCATCCGACCATGTTTTTTTAAAACTTGTAGTCTCTCCTGGAAATTCAAACATGAAATTTGCGAGACCTTGATAAATATCACATACTCTCGTGTGTTTCATGCAATTTTCAAGTTGCGGTAGCAAGCATGGTTAATCATCTTTTCAGATATGTGGGATAAAATAAATATAACCATTAAATGTTTCTCGTTTATCGTCTTGTTTTATAGTTTAAATGATAGGTTGTATTTTATTGGTATCAAATTCTTCCGTATTCTAACGATTCTTATTAAATATCATATGATACATGGACAACTCAGTTAATCTTACACAAATTCAATCACAGTATTTACTTTTCGTCTCATTCTCGTCTTGTGTGTTTTTTTTTTTGTTGTTGTTGTTTTTTGCTCTTCGTGTTCAAATGTCTACATGATAAACAATGCCGTACTGGAAATCACGCAGTTCCCTCATTTAGCTCCTTTACGGAGTAATGAGTAAACGGTGTTTCAAATTACGAGTGAGTGTTTTGGAATCTTCAAATATCAACGTAGTCTTTACAGCAGTTAAAGTTCTGAACGCAAATAATATTTGGACTGACTATAGAAATCACGCAAAATGGAGTTACAAATAAACAAAGAAAAATATTGCACGTCTATTCTTTTAAATTTTTTTAAAGATCTATTTGCAAAGAAAAATGAAGAAATGAAACTAAGAAGTTTTACTTGTACAATAAAGTTCAATGAGAGAGGCTGAAGATTGCTTTGTATGCATTACGAACGCAAAAGTTTATTTACTAACGTTCTTTTAAATATACTGTGGTGTTACATGTTTTGTTTTGTATATTCTTCATGCGAATGAGGGCTATGCTTCCGTAGTTAACAGTAGTGTGAAACTATAATAGCTATTTTTATTTTAGTGTTGAATATTAAATCAGACTTTGGGTATTCTTGAATGTATTGTTATATGTAACAATGTCCAACCGTACAGCCAACATAGGAAAATTAATAAATTATTGTAACAAAATAATATAAAATGAATGGACCGTGTTTGAATTTTATGTTAATGATAATAATAAACACAGCAAACAAAGAAGACGTGACGAAAAGCTTCGTAATGATATTACGTATGGAGTAACTATTGATGTTGAAATCGTATGTTGCTTGGTAGCTTTATTGTTTTAAGTATTTTTTTACTACACATTATGTGGATGAAGCTAGAATTTATAAAACGTTACTAAGCTTCATGCTTCATAAACAGGCATAAAACAATCAATTTAATTCAACATGTTTGTATGGAGCATACTATGATATTAATAAAATTTGTCCCCCAGCTGGTCAGCAATGTAATCCGGGGTTTGATTCCTCGTGGTAGATAAGGCGCAGATAGCTTATTGCGTAGTTTTGCTCTAAAGCAAACAAACACAAAAGGAATTTTCAAAACTTTAAAAGGCTTTATGCGTGAAAAAAGAAGACGTGAAACCAGTATTATAATTCAAAGGCATGTTTGTAAAACGATTACTATTATGAGAATAAAAAGCTAAATATGACCACGGTTTGATGCATTTTGTGTAAAGATGACACTTGAGGCTCAGCGCAGCCCTAAAAAAATTACCAAACAACAGAAAAGCGTATAGTAACAGAAGAGTTTGTATTTTGAGAGTATTTATATCTTAATTCCTATTCTAATTGCATGTCCTTAACAAGAAATAATCATTATTATTGTTTATATTCTTAATAATTAGGGTAAAGAAAGTTTTTGGAAATAAGTTATTAGATGTAGATTTAATTAAAGTGGTACATTAAAATCAGAACTAGTTCATTTAGAACTAGTTTAAATAAGAAAAACAATGTTGCTATAGTTTCATTAAAACTTTATCAAACTTTAGAAGTAGAACCAAAATTACACCTTTCTAACGAATTAAATTGAAGCGAAACTTCAAGATATTTCTTCTTGCCCACAATTTGCCTGTTTGCTTGTTATTTGGTTGTAAGGCAGGCTACTTAAACGGTTGAAAGATATCAGATTTTCGTAATTTTAGCTATGCCAAAAAGTAATAGTAGATTCAAAGTGTTTATATATATATATATATATATCCAAAGTTTCCGAGTTTACGCATACAAATCACAGGATGTTTGAATTAAGCGAACAAACGCTGATATAATAACATCAGCCTAATTATAACTGCTAATGAACAGATAAAGTTGGAAAAACATTTGCTTAATTTGGCTACATTAAAAAAAGATAATGGCTTAAAAGTTCAAATTCAATGGTCAATTTAAAGAAATATACGATTGGCCAATCATAAACTATAACTCCCTGACGACGTACGACAATACGCGACATATAAATAGATTCAGTATTTTACAGTTCACGTAAATTTAAACCAAGTAACCTTTTATATTCTTTATTCATAAGTTCAATATCTCCTTGGCTTTCGTTTCTATATAAATCACAATGAAACATAACGTGTTCGGTACCTAAATGCAGAAAAGAGAATGTTGCTAAGCCCAATGGTTTCGTGGTATCCAAATGTATAAACTACATATTAGTAATTAAACCTGGCTGTTTCCAATGCTTATCCTACAATTCGACATTTCAACGACATTATTGGATACTAAAACAAACTGTTTTCCACCATAGGAGCATCAGTGTTGCAAGTACAGCTTTGTGGATTGTGAAATTTCTTGATTACAGGGGAAAATGTTTTAAAAGAATTAAACTAGAAACGATCATTGGAAATTTGAGAAGGGTATGTTGAGAGTAGGAAAAGCAAAGCAATATGTTGCGATCACGTATGGATAGTTTACTGCAGAGGAAAGCCTTGCTTATTCCATTGAGAAATTTTTCATCTGGAATCAGAATTATTGTCAATTGTCATTGCAGTTAAAAAAATATACTTAGGCATATTAATTTCAGCATTGAAATGTATAGCGATTTGCTTGATTATTTGAGAAATTTGCGCAAAGAGACATAAAGGCTGTCTAATTTTGAATTGATAAACTTGTAGGAAAGGCAGATAGTCAACACCTTCCCCTGTTGACTGTAATGAAAATATTAGGTCGTCACTTCCATTAACCACCCCCCAAAAAACGTACATACGTATAAAAACGTATAATAGTTAAACAAACCACCTGAAAGTCTCGTTAGTGTAGCCTATATAA